>NC_084629.1:44969334-45151834 GCF_033978795.1 Nerophis ophidion | reverse complement strand
TGCCAGAATAATTGTTTTGAATTTAAATCATAAGTTTGAAGAAATAATTCACAAATATTCTTTGTCAAAAAAACAGAAGCTAAAATGGAGAATTAAATTTGAAATGTATTTATTATTCTTTACAATATCTAAAAAAAATACTTGAACATTGATTTAAATCGCCAGGAAAGAAAAGGAAGGAATTTAAAAGGTAAAGATGTATATGTGTTTAAAAATCCTAAAATCATTTTTAAGGTTGTATTTTTTCTCTAAAATTGTCTTTCTGAAAGTTATAAGAAGCAAAGTAAAAAAAACAAAAAATTAATTTATTTAAACAAGTGAAGACCAAGTCTTTAAAATATTTTATTGGATTTTCAAATTTTATTTGAGTTTTGTCTCAGAATTAAAAATGTCGAGCAAAGCGAGACCAGATTGCTAGTAAATAAAAAAAGAATTAAAAAATAGAGGCAGCTCACTGGTAAGTGCTGCTATTTGAGCTATTTTTAGAACAGGCCAGCGGGCGACTCATCTGGTCCTTACGGGCGACCGCTATTTAAACTGTTAAAAATTAAATAATATATATTTTTTTGTTACTGTTTACTTTTAACTCAACGGTCTCGAGATCAACTTCAGCTCTATTTGTCAATTATAGGTTTTTTGTAGTTTTTTTTGTTTTTGTTTTGTTTTAGGCCCTTCTTTGAAAAACAAAAACAAAAAACAGCTCAGTTTTTTAAATGGCAAACACAAAATATCCAATATTTTCCCCCCAAAATATCTCAAAGTGGAATATTTAATGTGACCTAATTGGAGCCTTGAATTGCTCAATAATTCATAATTGATTTTGATTTACAATTTTTTTTTTAAAGAAAGAAACAGCCTGCATGGCAGTTTTGTGTTATTAGAGTCAACATTGCAACATGTTCTTGTTACATTTCACACGTTGGCTCTTTTATAACACTTTTTATGTATTGAATTTTTTTGCATAGTATTTTTAAAATGTGCCGTGGGGCCGTTAAAATATGACCTGGGGGCCACACTTTGGACACGAAAACAAAGCCATCAGTCATACAATACACACTTGTCAATAATGTTGCTGTGGTCCACAGACGCCACACCACTGATGTTTTCCTCATCTGAATTAAATGAGCACCAGCGAACCCCAGCAAGGTTAGGATGCCGCCTTAAAGGCAGGACAAGTCCGGACACCAGAAAAGAGTTCAGGAGTAGGAGCAGCAGAGCAGGGGCCCCGGACATCAAGACTGGTGAGCAAATGAAACTACTAAATGGTGCCTGAAACAATCAACCTGCTTGTTCATTATTTTATTACCTGAAACCTTTATTACCTTTGAGCGACTGGACTCTGGAGCCTACATTAGCTGTCATCAGTTTGAAAAAAAAAAAAAAAAAAAAAAGTTGGTTTGTTGTAGAGCAGGGGTGTCAAACTTGTTTTCATTGAGGGCCACACAGCAGTCATGGCTGCCATTAGAGGGCTGCTAGTGACTGTAAATAATCAATGAATTTGCTTATGAATTTAAAGATTACATTTTTTTTTACGTAATGAGGGGGGCGGGGGGGGGGGTCTGTGGATTTTACAACTGTTTCTTACAGAAAATAACTTGCAGCTTAGTTGCCAGACTTTTTCTGTAAAATATGTGGTGTTTTGTATTATTATTTATACTATATATATATATATATATATATATACATCCATCCATCCATTTTCTACCGCTTATTCCATTTTGGGGTGGCGGGGGGCGCTGACGCCTATCAGCTACAATCGGGTGGAAGGCGGTGTACACCCTGGACAAGTCGCCACATCATCGCAGGGCTATATATCTGTATATATATATATATCTGTATATGTGTGTGTGTACATATAGATACATATCTGTATATATACATATATTTATATATATATGTATATCTGTATGTATATATGTATATCTGTATATGTATGTGTATATATATGTATATCTGTACATATATGTATGTATATATATATGTATCTGTGTATATGTATATATACATCTGTATATATGTATGTATCTACGTATATATATATATATATGTATGAATATATGTATATTTATATATATGTATGTATATATGTATATGTGTGTATATATATATGTATATGTATACATGTATATTTTTTGTACGTGTGTGTGTAGATATATATATATGTATGTATGTATATGTACATGTTTTTTTTACCATAATAAAATGTGATACCATAAAAATCATCAACCGTGAATTTTACAGTAAAAAAAAAATACAAAAAACTGCTAGCTCAGTTAACAAAATTTGACTGTAAAAAAACAAACATTTGTCAATTTTTTTTCCAATTTACACTAATATGCTGTAAAAAAAAAAAAAAATCCCAAAATGTTACAGTAAAATCCATTGGCCGTTTTTATAGTGTACAATTTGATAGATATCTAAGTGTTTATTTGAATTTTGACCCAAAAAGTTAGATAAAACAATATTTTCTGCAATATTGGACACCATGTTTATCACACATGCATGTTCGAACACTTATTATATGGACAAAAGACATCAAATCGTGTATAAAAAGTAACACTAGAATCCCAGCAGTAGAAAAACTACATGGCTCGTTGAGCTTCAAAATGTGACGTCACATGTAGGCGGGTAAATTTGTGTAAGCCACGCCTACTCGACATGAGTCCGTGTTGTACGTGCTGTACAAACAAGTCTTGTCTTCTTCTACTCACCAGCGTCTACCGGGCGGGCGGGACTTTGTGTTTGAAATACCAATAGCAGGAAGGTACTTCCGGGCGGCGGCACGGGTTATCTAAAACATTCGCCTTTGGACGGGGGGGCAGAGTCAATTTGTGGAGGATTACACAGTGAGGAAGCGACCAGCGGGGACACTTTTATCAACATTCTTACTGATTAATTCCTCGTCGGGATGCCAAACATCAACATGTCGATGGACCTGGAGAAGTTGAAGATGACGGGAGCAGGCCGGGCTATAGCGGTGCTCACCAGCGGCGGCGACGCACAAGGTGACAAACTCAACATCTTTTTGCTCCAGAAACAACAAACACAGTCAGCCGTTTTGTCGTTAAAACTTGACTCGAACGAATTTTTGTTGGTGGCTTTTAACACAACGTGGCCGACAGTAGGCTGCTGGGAACTACAACACCGGAGAATGTCCAAACTTGACGAACTAAACCGCGACAGAGCGGGTCAGCGTAGTACGGTACGGATGGTGCGTTCAATGACGTCACGAACAAACGGAAAGGTGTAAAAGTTATTCATAAACGCATCAGAAAGTTTTCAAGTTAAAGGCCTACTGAAATGAGATTTTCTTATGTAAACGGGGATAGCAGGTCCAATCTATATGTCATATATATATTGCCATATTTTTGCTGAAAGGATTTAGTAGAGAACATTGACGATAAAGCTCGCAACTTTTGGTCGCTAATAAAAAAGCCTTGCCTGTACCGGAAGTAGCAGACGATGTGCGCGTTACGTCTGAACATTGTTTACAATCATGGCCACAAGCAGCGAGAGCGATTTGGACTGAGAAAGCGATGATTTCCCCATTAATTTGAGCGAGGATGAAAGATTCATGGATGAGGAAATTTAGAGTGAAGGACTAGAGAGAAGAAAAAAAAGGCCATTGCAGTGGGAGCGTTTCAGATGTAATTAGACACATTTACTAGGATAATTCTGGAAAATCCCTTATCTGCCTATTGTGTTGTTGGTGTTTTAGTGAGATTGAATAGTACCTGAAAGTCGGAGGGGTGTGGCCACGGGATGGTGTTGACCGCCAGTGTCTCTGAGGGAAGTCACGCAGCTGCAGCACGACAGAAGCTCCGCTGATGTCTCCGGTTAAAGCTGACATAATGCCACAATTTTCTCACCGAAAACTGCCGGTTGACATGTGGTTGGGATCCATGTTTGCTTGACTGCTGTGATCCATAGTAAAGTTTCACCTCCGGGAATTTTAAACAAGGAATCACCGTGTGTTTGTGTGGCTAAAGGCTAAAGCTTCCCAACTCCATCTTTCTACTTTGACTTCTCCATTATTAATTGAACAAATTGCAAAAGATTCAGCAACACAGATGTCCAAAATACTGTGTAATTATGCGGTTAAAGCAGACGACTTTAAGCTGTGTGTGTGTGCAGCGCTCATATTTCCTAACAGTCCGTGACATCACGCGTACACGTCATCATTCCGCGACGTTTTCAACAGGACACTTCGCGGGAAATTTAAAATTGCAATTTAGTAAACTAAAAAGGCCGTATTGGCATGTGTTGCAATGTTAATATTTCATCATTGATATATAAACTATCAGACTGTGTGGTCGGTAGTAGTGGCTTTCAGTAGGCCTTTAAAGGCCTACTGAAATGAGATGTTCTTATTTAAACGGGGATAGCAGGTCCATTCTATGTGTCATACTTGATCATTTTGTGATATTGCCATATTTTTTCTGAAAGGATTTAGTAGAGAACATCGACGATGAAGTTTGCAACTTTTGGTCGCTAATAAAAAAGCCTTGCCTGTACCGGAAGTAGCAGACGATGTGCGCGTGACGTCACGGGTTGTAGAGCTCCTCACATCTGAACATTGTTTACAAGCATAGCCAGCAGCAGCTAGAGCGATTAGGACCGAGAAAGCGACAATTTCCCCATTAATTTGATCGAGGATGAAAGCTTCGTGGATGAGGAAATTTAGAGTGAAAGACTAGAGAGAGAGAAGAAAAAAAAAGGCGATTGCAGTGGGATGTTATTAGACACATTTACTAGGATCATTCTGGAAAATCCCTTATCTGCCTATTGTGTTGGTAGTGTTTTTTCGTGAGATTAAATAGTACCTGAAAGTCGGAGGGGTGTGGCCACGGGTGTGTTGACTGCCACAATTTTCTCACCGAAAACTGCCGGTTGACATGTGGTCGGGATCCATGTTTGCTTGACCGCTCTGATCCATAGTAAAGTTTCGCCTCTGGGAATTTTAAACAAGGAATCACCGTGTGTTTGTGTGGCTAAAGGCTAAAGCTTCCCAACTCCATCTTTCTACTTTGACTCCTCCATTATTAATTGAACAAATTGCGAAAGATTCAGCAACACAGATGTCCAGAATACTGTGTAATTGCGCGGTGAAAAGAGAGAACTTTTAGCTTCAAGTGGCGCTGGGCTAATATGTCCCCTTCAACAAATAACGTCACAAACACGCGTCATCATACGCGTCATCATTCCACGACATTTTCAACAGGAAACTCAGCGGGAAATTTAAAATTGCAATTTAGTAAACTAAAAAGGCCGTATTGGCATGTGTTGCAATGTTAATATTTCATCATTGATATATAAACTATCAGACTGTGTGGTCGCTAGTAGTGGCTTTCAGTAGGCCTTTGTGTCCCAAAATAGCTCACTTTGACTGGGACACATTCCCTGTGATTTTGGCCTGTCGAGACATGGCGCTCCTACAACGTGGTCATGACCAAAACGCACCCAGCAGACAACCACCAAAAGAGGGAGAGAAATTTAGGAAAAGTCGGGAAAAAGTCCAAAAAAGGTGAACAATCACACCCAGGATGGAGCTCCACAAGCACCGCCGCCGGATAAGGGGATCCCGGGGCCCTGGGCATGTCCAAAAGGCACCCCACAGAGGCCAACCAAAAGGGGGAAAGAAATTGAGAAAATGTCCAAAAAAGGTGAACAATCACACCCAGGATGGAGCTCCACAAGCACCGCCGCCGGCCCAGGGCGTCCCGGGCCCTCCGCATGACCTAAACACACCCAGCAGAACCACCAAGAGGGGGAGAGAAATTTAGGAAAAGTCGGGAAAAGTCCAAAAAAGGTGAACAATCACACGCAGGATGAAACTCCACAAGCACCGCCGCCGACCCAGGGCGTCCCGGGGCCCTGGGCATGTCCAAAAGGCACCCAGCAGAGGCCCACCAAAAGGGGGAAAGAAATTGAGAAAATATCCATAAAAGGTGAAAAATCACACCCGGGATTGAGTTCCACAAGCCCCGCGAGTCCCAGGGCCCGGCATGACCAAAACGCACCCAGCAGAGAACCACCAAAAGAGGGAGAGAAATTTAGGAAAAGTCGCAAAAAGTCCAAAAAAGGTGAACAATTACACCCAGGATGGAGCTCCACAAGCACCGCCGCCGGCCCAGGGCGTCCCGGGCCCTCCGCATGACCTAAACACACCCAGTAGAGAACCACCAAAAGGGGGAGAGAAATTTAGCAAAAGTCGCCAAAATGTTCAAAATACCTACCCTTGATGGAGTTCCACAAGTCCGGCCACCGGACACACAAGCCCCGCCGGAACAAAAACAAGAGAAGGTAAATGCTGGGTTTTGTTCTAAGTGCAGAAACGAGAGAGGCCTAACTTCCACCTTCTTTAGCCTCTTTTGATCAGACACTTAGAAAAAAATCCCAGCACAAAGCCCAATGCATTTAAATGGGATTCTGGGAACTACAACACAATGTCCAAACTTGACGAACTAAACCACTACAGAGCAGGTCAGCATAGTACGGTACGGATGGTGCATTCAATGACGTCAGTAACAAACGGAACCTAAAGGTGTAAAAGTCATTCCTAAACGCGTCAGAAAGTTTTTAAGTTAAATAAGTCTTATGCTCATGATACCTTGAACCTAGGGCTGGGCGATATAGCCTTTTTTAATATCTCAATATTATTATGCCATATCGCGATATACTGTAGATCTCGATATTTTGCCTTAGCCTTGAATGAACACTTGATGCATATAATCACAGCAGTATGATGATTCTATGTGTCTACATTAAAACATTCTTCTTCATACTACATTAATATATGCTAGTTTTAAACTTTCATGCAGAGAAGGGAATCACAAATAAGTCAATTTACCAAAACTGTATTTATTAAACAGTTAAGCAGTGGCACAAAAATTCATGTAATTTCCAAAACAGAAAGTGCAAGATTGTCAAAGACATTTGAAGTGTCAAATAAAAATAAGCTGCATAGTAGGAAATCAAATAGTGTTCGTCCTTCGCTATGTGGTAGGTTCCTGCGGACGTTGTGGAATTCTGTTGTTGACTAGTTTTTTCATACGGTGTATGTAACTGTTGTGACTAATAATTATAATTTGTTTTATTTCTCTAAAAACAGAATAAGTTAAGTTCATAAAAGGGAATTTAAATCAAAATGTATAAAAGTTCATAAGAAGGCTTTATTTAAGTTACTATGGTTAAAAATGTAATTTCATGCCTTTTTGTTGTGTTTGTGGGCATGCGTTTGTTTTGAAGTGTCTCGATTGGTCTGTGAACGGATATAAGGAAGCTACTTCCGGGTGTGAGTGAACATCTGTTTGACTTAGATTTAGACAAACTTTAATGATCCACAAGGGAAATTGTTCAATGAGAAGGGATAAAGAGAGCAACTGATCATAACAAGGACTAAAAAGTGTCACAGGGACTTTCAGCGTTTGGGCTTTAACAGCCAGAAGATCACAGTTTCCTCCTAAAAGAAGCATGCAGGCCAACGAGGTATTTGTCATTTCTGTTTGTATTTTACTTCGGTAAAATGTTTGAGCCACATGCTGTGCATGTATGTTATTTTTACCTTTGTAACGTGCTTTATTTTATGAACAGTTTTCACGGTGAATTGAAGGGAAAGGAAGCCTTTAATAAATCAGTCAAAGAAAGCCATTGTGTCAGTGCTATGTGGAGGGAGTTACAGTGTATATGTGGAAATGGTTGCCTCAGCATATTGTTGGTGTGGCACTGAATGGAGATGTTGACATGCGAAGTAATCACTTCATTCTCCAGCAGGTGACTTTTCAACTGATGCTACATATTAGCAGTAATGCTACTTTTGGTAGCAACACTTTTGCCCCACACTTGACAAATTACGGTTGTCTGTTCGACATATTCCCACTTGAAGCCAAACCACCGCCAGATGATGGACCCCCTGCTGTTTTTCTTGGGAATTAATTCTTCCTGCATTCGCACTTTCTTTCGCTCGTATTACCACTCGCACGGCTCCGCTAGCATCACAGCTAACGTTACCCATGCTGCTACCTCTCTGCTCCGCGAGGACGTATACGTATGTGACGTATGACGTGACAGTATGTGACCTATGTAAGAAGGTGGCTTGTTGTCTATGAGAAGGAGGGGACAGGAAAGAGCGAGAAGAGCCTGTAATATAATGCCCGCAGCTAAAAGCAACTGCGTGAGAACGTATACTCGAATATTACGATATGGTCATTTTCGCACAGAGACATACATATTATGTAAATATATATATATATATCAGGGGTCTGCAACCTTTACCATTTCGACCCGTTTCACAAAATGAGGAAGACAATGGGAGCCGCAACTATTCTCGCCAATATCTGCTGGTGGTCACCCAGATGACAAGAATAAGGGCATGCTATGAAGCCATTGCCTTAAACACCTTCTCCAACATGTACAAGCTGCTTGCCAGTCCAGCAACATGTTGTGAGAGGCTTCCGCAGATGCACGCACACGACTGGAAGGCATACTGGGTGACACAGAGTACACTGACGGTTGTGATATAAACAACTTTAACACTCCTACTAATATGCGCCACATTGTGAACCCACACAAAAGAAGAATGACAAACACATTTCGGGAGAACATCCTCACAGTAACACAACATAAACGCAACACAACAAATACCCAGAATCCTTTGCATCCATGAGACTTCTGACTATGTTAAACACCCCGCGAGCACCAAACCCCGCCCACCTCAACCACGCAGGTGGGAGGGGGGTTGCCGACCCCTGATATATATATATATATATTGCACACACTCGTTAGGTCAGGAAAAAACACAGAGGCTATTTCATCCCTACAAGCCTGTTCCCTGCTCTTCAGGGGCTTTTATAATAAGATACAATTAAAAATAAATAAAATCAAATCCCTTGAAGAGCTGGAAAACCTGCAAAACAGGCTGGTAGGGATATAATAGCCTCTGTTTTTCCCCCCTGACCTAACGTATATTCCAATGAACCCTAACGTGCATGTTTTGTGGATGTGCACCTGAGAAAAATTACATTAAAAAACATATTTGTAAATGTAGTCATTTTAGATGCAGCACTTGTTGCGATGATCATATTTACATGTTGTTGTGTTCTTGGTGCAGGGATGAATGCTGCTGTGCGGGCCGTGACCAGAATGGGAATCTATGTTGGAGCCAATGTCTACCTTATCTATGAGGTGAAATAATGGAATACACAAATCCCCTTTTGTAGCATGCAGTAGGCTAATGTTGTATATGTTTTAATTTTAAGAAAAAACTGCTTGGTTTTAATAGCGTGTGTTACAGTATAACACGCAATGTATTTTCTTACCCTGCAGGGTTATCAGGGCCTAGTCGATGGTGGCGATAACATCAAACTAGCACACTGGCAAAGTGTGACCAACATCATCCAGCTGGTAGGTTGACAAGTCATCCAAAGCTGTTGACATTACTTAGTAACAATAATCATTTGAATATGTCATTAGGCACATCTTCCTATATTAAAATGTAGCAATAACCATGTTTTGAAGATGTTCTCTTTTTTTGTATGACTCTAATATTATTTCAACCATCTCTCTTTTGCCTGTCTAATACGCAGGTTATAAACTGGTAAGGCTGCATGTGTCCTAGCTGCACTCATCTGTTCAAAGAAATAAAACAGCTGTCCACTAAGAACTTTCAGCCTTGTGTGGCAGTAGAAAGGCATGTGTTTGTCATGGGTAGCAACAATCTTGTATTTTTTTTTTGGGTCATTTTTACTCTTCTTGTAGTGTCTTCAGTAGCTGCAGTTTAATTACTTATCTGACACTAGTATAGTGGAGCCTTTACAACTTAGAAAGTTATTTTAACCATAAGAAATGATGACAATCTTAAAATAATGTACAAAAAAACATCTGTATGATATCTGCAAAAAAAAAACAGGTATCGTATTATGTCGATGTACACGTATAATCTCCAATGCAGGCAGTCCTGCATCGCGTTTACTTGTGCAAACCGAAATCTAAATGTCCTCTCACAAACACACAAGTTGAATCTTTTCTTGTATTTTAGTCAAGTAATTTACAAAAGGTAAACATTGTAGACTATAGGCTACTAAGAGCGAGCAGCTACACAAAAACTAAGCACATATACAGTGGGGCAAAAAAGTATTTAGTCAGCCACAGATTGTGCAAGTTCTCCCACTTAAAATGACGACAAAGGTCTGTAATTTTCATCATAGGTACACTTCAACTGTGAGAGACAGAATGTGGGAAAAAAAATCCAGGAATTCACATTGTAGGAATTTTGAAGAATTAATTTGTAAATTATGGTGGAAAATAAGTATTTGGTCACTTCAAACTAGGAAGATCTCTGGCTCTCACAGACCTGTAACTTCTTCTTTAAGAAGCTCTTCTGTCCTGCACTCGTTACCTGTATTAATGGCACTTGTTTGAACTCGTTATCTGTATAAAAGACACCTGTCCACAGCCTCAAACAGTCAGACTCCAAACTCCACTATGGCCAAGACCAAAGAGCTGTCAAAGGACACCAGGAAAATAATTGTAGACCTGCACCAGACTGGGATGAGTCTGCAGTAGGCAAGCAGCTTGGTGTGAAAAAAATCAACTGTGAGAGCAATTATCAGAAAATGGAAGACATACAAGACCACTGATAATCTCCCTCGATCTGGGGCTCCACGCAAGATCTCATCCCGTGGGGTCAAAATGATCATGAGAATGGTGAGCAAAAATCTCAGAACCACACGGGGGGACCTGGTGAATGACCTGCAGAGAGCTGTGACCAAAGTAACAAAGGTTACCATCAGTAACACACTACGCCGACAGGGAATCAAATCCTGCAGTGCCAGACGTGTCCCCCTGCTTAAGCCAGTGCATGTCCAGGCCCGTCTGAAGTTTGCCAGAGAGCACATGGATGATACAGCAGTGGACTGGGAGAATGTCATGTGGTCAGATGAAACCAAAATAGAACTTTTTGGTATAAACTCAACTCGTCGTGTTTGGAGGAAGAAGAATACTGACTTGCATCCCAAGAACACCATACCTACTGTGAAGCATGGGGGTGGAAACATCATGCTTTGTGGCTGTTTTTCTGCTAAGGGGACAGGACGATTGATCCGTGTTAAGGAAAGAATGAATGGGGCCATGTATTGTGAGATTTTGAGCCAAAACCTCCTTCCATCAGAGAGAGCGTTGAATGGTTGACCAAATACTTATTTTCCACCATCATTTACTAATAAATTCTTTGAAATTCCTACAATGTGAATTCCTGGATTTTGTTTTCACATTCTGTCTCTCACAGTTGAAGTGTACCTATGATGAAAATGACAGACCTCTGTCATCATTTTAAGTGGGAGAACTTGCACAATCGCTGGCTGACTGAATACTTTTTTTACCGACTATATGTGTTTTTAATTGAACAAAAAAACCTCAAACGCCCCATTTGTCAATATAAACAAGTATCAAATAATTATATTTTATTACTTTCAGACACAAAGTCTCCATCATCAGTCTGCATTATTCAACTTATTGCATCGTAAGTCTATCATAATAAATTATTGTGGCCACTGGTTGTCTCCAAAAACAGTTATCACTCCACGTCAACTTAAAAACGGCATTCGTCCATTCCAAAAAGTTAATGATAAACAGATTCTTCATTCCTACCATTGTTCTTTGTTTGACTTTTAATAACATTCCACATTACAAAACAAAAAATAAAATATGAAGTTAAAGTACCAATGATCGTCACACACACACTAGGTGTGGCAAAATTAGTCTCTGCATTTGACCCATCACCCTTAATCACCCCCTGGGAGGTGAGGGGAGCAGTGAGCAGCAGTGGTGGCCGCGCCCGGGAATCGTTTTTGATGATTCAACCCCCAATTACGACCCTTGATGCTGAGTGCCAAGCAGGGAGGTAATGGCTCCCATTTTTATAGTCTTTGGTATGACTCGGCCGGTTTCAATCAATCAATCAAACTCAACTCTGTGGTAATATTCTTTTCACAAAATACAACCAATAGCACGTTAATGTTAAATCTTACATGTGAAAAGTAATCCCACGATTCCTATTTGCAACAGTCCGCTCATTTGAGCAGGAAAACGCTGAACACAAACCCGCCATCTTTGTTTTCTATCTGTCAAGTGTCCGTTTAGGCTGCTCGCCGGCGCCTCATCACAACTTCAAGATGGCGGCAAAATTTCTCGCGTCACAGCAGCCAATGCTGCGTCTACTTATAAGATGTCTATGGTGTAAACTGCTTTCGAACCTCAATTTCTAGTTTTCTGGTTCTTTTCCCATCCTTCCCCTAACTGGTGTGTGCCCCTCTGTGATAGATAGCATCACCAAAATAGCACTCCCAAAAGCAAACCACTTTTAAAGTTCCTCCCAACTGTGCTGAATACTCATGAAAAAGACAAATTTAGGGGCAAAAATCACATCTAAGAGCGTCCACACTCTGCCCTCTTTATTTGGCTGAATATTGTGTCTTTGTGAACTTACCTGTGTGTGAATGCTGAGACAAGCATGCTATTGCATTAAGTCTTGATAAAAAAAATATTCTTCCTTATTTTAACAGCACTTCCCAGTAACAGCATCGCTCACGTTTGCTACGACTTAAAGGCCTACTGAAATGAGATGTTCTTATTTAAACGGGGATAGCAGGTCCATTCTATGAGTCATACTTGATCATTTCGCGATATTGTCATATTTTTGCTGAGAGGATTTAGTGGAGAGCATCGACGATAAAGTTCGCAACTTTAGGTCGCCTATAAAAAAGCCTTTACCGTAAATGGCAGACGATATGCGGGTGACGTCACTGGCTGTAGGGCTCCTCACGTCCTCACATTGTTTACAGTCATAGCCAGCAGCAGCTAGAGCTATTCGGACCGAGAAAGCGACAATTTCCCCATTCATTTGAGCGAGGATGAAAGATTTGTGGATGAGGAAATTTAGAGTGAAGGCCTAGAAAAAAACAAAAAGGCGAGGGCAGTGAGAGCGATTCAGATGTTTTTAGACACATTTACTAGGATAATTCTGGGAAATCCCTTATCTGTCTATTGTGTTGCTAGTGTTTTAGTGAGTTAAATAGTACCTTAAAGTCGGAGGGGTGTGGCCACGGGTGTTTTGACGCCAGAGTCTCTGAGAGAAGTCACGGCAGCTGCAGAAGGACGCTGGCTCTGCTGATCTCCGGTAAGAGGTGACTTATTTCCACAATTTTCTCACCAAAAACTGCCGATTGACATGTAGTCGAGATTTTCTTATTTAAACGGGGATAGCAGGTCCATTCTATGTGTCATACTTGATCGTTTCGCGATATTGCCATATTTTTGCTGAAAGGATTTAGTAGAGAACATCCACGATAAAGTTCGCAACTTTTGGTCGCTAATAAAAAAGCCTTGCCTGTACCGGAAGTAGCAGACGATGTGCGCGTGACGTCACGGGTTGTAGAGCTCCTCAAATCTTCACATTGTTTACAATCACAGCCACCAGCAGCAAGAGCGATTCGGACCGAGAAAGCGACAATTTCCCCATTAATTTGAGCAAGGATGAAAGATTCGTGGATGAGGAAAGTTAGAGTGAAGCACTAGAATAATTAAAAAAAAAAAAAAAAAAGGTGACCGCAGTGGGAGCCATTCAGATGTTATTAGACACATTTACTAGGGTAACTCTGGAAAATCCCTCATCTGCTTATTGTGTCGGGCTTCACGGTGGCAGAGGGGTTAGTGCGTCTGCCTCACAATACGAAGTTCCTGCAGTCCTTGGTTCAAATCCAGGCTCGGGATCTTTCTGTGTGGAGTTTGCATGTTCTCCCCGTGAATGCGTGGGTTCCCTCCGGGTACTCCGGCTTCCTCCCACCTCCAAAGACATGCACCTGGGGATAGGTTGATTGGCAACACTAAATGGTCCCTAGTGTGTGAATGTGAGTGTGAATGTTGTCTGTCTATCTGTGTTGGCCCTGCGATGAGGTGGCGACTTGTCCAGGGTGTACCCTGCCTTCCGCCCGATTGTAGCTGAGATAGGCGCCAGCGCCCGCCGCCACCCCGAAAGGGAATAAGCGGTAGGAAATGGATGGATGGATGCTTATTGTGTTACTAGTGTTTTAGTGTGATTATAAAGTCAGGGCGGCATGGCGTAGTGGGTAGAGCGCCCGTGCCAGAAACCTGAGGGTTGCAGGTTCGCTTCCCACCTATTGACATCCAAATCGCTGCCATTGTGTCCTTGGGCAGGACACTTCACCCTTTGCCCCCGGTGCCGCTCACACTGGTGAATGAATGATGAATGAATGATTGGTGGTGGTCGGAGGGGCCGTAGGTGCAAACTGGCAGCCACGCTTCCGTCAGTCTACCCCAGGGCAGCTGTGGCTACAGATGTAGCTTACCACCACCAGGTGTGAATGAATGATGGGTTCCCACTTCACTGTGAGCGCTTTGAGTATCTAACAATAGAAAAGCGCGATATAAATCTAATTCATTATTATTATTATTATTATTATTATACCTGAAAGTCGGAGGGCTGCGGTGATCGCCAGTGTCTCTGAGGGAAGCCATAGAAAGTCACAGCTGCCTTTTTGACAGCCGCTGCAGGAGGACGCAAACTCCGCTCAAGTCTCCGGTAAGAGCCGACTTAATATCACATTTTTCTCATCCAAAAACTTGCTAGTTGACATGTGCTAGAGAAACATGTTCGCTTGACCGCTCTGTTCCATATTAAAGCTTCACAACAAACAAAGAATCACTGGCTGTGTTTTGGTTGCTAAAGGCAGCTGCAATCCACAGCTTTCTTCTTTGATGTCTCCATTATTAATTGAACAAATTGCAAAAGATTCAACAACACAGATGTCCAAAATACTGTGTAATTATGCGATTAAAGCTGATGACTTTTAGCCGTGAGTGGTGCTGGGCTAAAATGTTCGCTGCAACCAATAACGTCACAAACACGTGTCAACATTCCGCGACGTTTTCAACAGGATACTTCGCGGGAAATTTAAAATTGCAGTTTAGTAAACTAAAAAGGCCGTATTGGCATGTGTTGCAATGTTAATATTTCATCATTGATATTAAACTATCAGACTGCGTGGTCGCTAGTAGTGGCTTTCAGTAGGCCTTTAAGACTAATGGGATCACCTCCAAGCACTTCCTATATAGTGTCATGCCGATCACAGCCACAGGAGGGCTTATTTGCATGATTTCTTGGGACTGCTACGATATGTTGGCATGTATAACCACTATTATAGTCCTTATGGCGCATTTGCTCGACAACAGCATTTCTCAGCATTTCAAAACACAAACTGTATCCAAGTAGAGAGAAAATAGAATAGTTACCCCGCATCATCCCAGTCGTGTTTCAAGTGTAGTATTAGTAGTAGTGATAGTCAGTAATCCTCACGTTGTGTTGTGACGGCGCAGGGCGGGACGGTGATCGGCAGCGCGCGATGCAAGGCCTTCATGTGCCGAGACGGGAGGCTGGCTGCCGCCTTCAACCTGGTGAAAAGAGGCATCACCAACCTGTGC
This sequence comes from Nerophis ophidion, assembly GCF_033978795.1. NCBI lineage: Eukaryota > Metazoa > Chordata > Actinopteri > Syngnathiformes > Syngnathidae > Nerophis > Nerophis ophidion. The sequence continues at coordinate 45,136,339 of NC_084629.1, read as the reverse complement.
GTGTGCGGCGGCGACGGCAGCCTCACCGGAGCCAACATCTTTCGCAGCGAATGGAGCAGCTTGCTGGAAGAACTCGTGGAGAAGGGTAAGCCTACGCAAGACAACGTCATTTTTGGGGGGGGGGGGACAAAGGGAACATGTCATCCTGCAATTTTTAATGTCCAAAAATAATAGATAGATAGATCAATCAATCAATGTTTACTTATATAGCCCTAAATCACTAGTGTCTCAAAGGGCTGCACAAACCACTACGACATCCTCGGTAGGCCCACATAAGGGCAAGGAAAACTCACACCCAGTGGGACGTCGGTGACAATGATGACTATGGGAACCTTGGAGAGGAGGAAAGCAATGGATGTCGAGCGGGTCTAACATGATACTGTGAAAGTTCAATCCATAATGGATCCAACACAGTCGCCAGAGTCCAGTCCAAAGCGGATCCAACACAGCAGCGAGAGTCCCGTTCACAGCAGAGCCAGCAGGAAGCCATCCCAAGCGGAGGCGGATCAGCAGCGCAGAGATGTCCCCAGCCGATACACAGGCAAGCAGTACATGGCCACCGGATCGGACCGGACCCCCTCCACAAAGGAGAGTGGGACATAGGAGAAAAAGAAAAGAAACGGCAGATCAACTGGTCTAAAAAGGGAGTCTATTTAATATTTAATCTATTTAATAGATAGTACTTTATTGATTCTTTCAGGAAAATTAAAATATGTAACTCTATTCAATGTAGACTAGTCAAACACTTGTGCCAGGTGGAAAACCTCGGCTCGGACTAAAAACCTCCATTCATCCATCCTTCCATCTTCTTCCGCTTATCCGAGGTCGGGTCGCGGGGGCAACAGCCTAAGCAGGGAAACCCAGACTTCCCTCTCCGCAGCCACTTCGTCTAGCTCTTCCCGGGGGATCCCGAGGCGTTCCCAGGCCAGCCGGGAGACATAGTCTTCCCAACGTGTCCTGGGTCTTCCCCGTGGCCTCCTACCGGCTGGACGTGCCCTAAACACCTCCCTAGGGAGGCGTTCGGGTGGCATCCTGACCAGATGCCCGAACCAACTCATCTGGCTCCTCTCCATGTGGAGGAGCAGCGGCTTTACTTTGAGTTCCTCCCGGATGGCAGAGCTTCTCACCCTATCTCTAAGGGAGAGACCTGGAAACTCATTTGGGCCACTTGTACCCGTGATCTTATCCTTTCGGTCATGACCCAAAGCTCATGACCATAGGTGAGGATGGGAACGTAGATCGACCGGTAAATTGAGAGCTTTGCCTTCAGGCTCAGCTCCTTCTTCACCACAACGGATCGATACAACGTCCGCATTACTGAAGACGCCGCACCGATCCGCCTGTCGATCTCACCATCCACATATTTTTTAAATTGTATTTATTTACGTGCAAGCTGGTCTCGCTTTGCTCAACATTTTTAATTCTAAGAGAGAAAAAAACTCAAATAGAATTTGAAAATCCAAGAAAATATTTTAAAGACTTTGTCTTCACTTGTTTAACTAAATTGATTTATTTTTTTACTTTGCTTCTTATAACTTTCAGAAAGACAATTTTAGAAAAAAAAATACAACCTTAAAAATGATTTTAGGATTTTTAATCTCATATACCTTTTTACCTTTTAAATTCCTTCCTCTTCTTTCCTGACAATTTAAATCAATGTTCAAGTATTTTTATTTATTTTATTGTGAAGAATAATAAATACATTTTGATTTAATTCTTCATTTTAGCTTCTGTTTTTTCGACGAAGAATATTTGTGAAATATTTCTTTAAACTTATTATAAAAAATATTCTGTCGAATCTAGAAAATCTGTAGAATTAAATTTAAATTTTATTTCAAAGTCTTTTGAATTTCTTTTAAAAGTTTTGTTCTGGAAAATCTAGAAGAAATATTGATTTGTCTTTGTTAGAAATATAGCTTGGTCCAATTTGTTATATATTCTAACAAAGTGCAGATTGGAATTTAACCTATTTAAAACATGTCATCAAATTTTTTAAATTAATCTTAATCAGGAAAAATTACTAATGATGTTCCATAAATTATTTTTTCAAAAAGATTCGAATTAGCTAGTTTTTGTCTTCTTTTTTCCGGTTGAATTTTGAATTTTAAAGAGTCGAAATTGAAGATAAACTATGTTGCAAAATTTAATTTTCATTTTTTTAGTTTTTTTTTTCCCTCTCTTAAATCGTTCAATTAGGTGTTTTTTTTCATCATTTATTCTCTACAAAAAACCTTCCCTAAAAGGAAAAAAAAATGTACGACGGAATGACGGACAGAAATACCCATATTTAAATATATATATATATATATATATACATATATTAAAGGTAAATTGAGCAAATTGGCTATTTCTGACTATTTAAGTGTGTATCAAACTGGTAGCCCTTCGCATTAATCAGTACCTAAGAAGTAGCTCTTGCTTTCAAAAAGGTTGGTGACCCCTGATTTAAATCCAATCCACTTTATTTTGTATAGCACATTTAGGATAGGATAGGATAGGTCTTTATTATCATTACACAAGTACAACGAAACTTTGTTTAAACAACAAAGATGTTTCCAAAGTGCTGCAGAACAATACTAAAAATAATATTCAAATATTATCCTTAGTTCCATCAATGACTGAATAAGAACAAAAATAAATAAATAAATATAAAATCAATATAAAATAAAGGGATTTCAAAGGGTAAAACGGGAATAAGCGGTAGAAAATGGATGGATGGATGGATGGAAACCTTAAAGCTAATGTTTATTTTAGCGTGTGTATAGTTACGCTTTGAGCACTTTAAACAATACCACAATAATAATGATAATCGTCATCCTTTTGGTCACATAAACTTTTATTTTATGTTTTTATTTGAGTGTAAAATTTTTCTTTCATGCAAAGTATATTTTATTTGCACTATTTTTTTGTTTCATTTGACTTAATATTTAAAAGTTTACATTTAAAGTAGATGATGTGTTTCCTGAAAATATAGTGAGTGAATGCTTCAATGCTGAAGTTGAAGTGAAATTCTGATGGAATGTAGAATAAATGTAAGAATAGTTAGCATTTTAACGTCCTCCAACCTCCGAGGACAAAGCCCCGAACTATGGGAGACCTTTCTGCTCTGCCACTCCCAGTCTGTGGAACACTCTCCCTGACCACATGAGGGAACCACAGACTGTGGATGCTTTTTTTAAAAAAAAAAAAAGGCTTAAAAACCCTTTTTTAAAAAATATAAAAAACAATTTAGATAAATGTGTGCTAGTTCTAGCTATTAGGCTGTTCTAGTTTTTTTTTTTACTATTTATACTACTTGTTGGGGGCAGCTATTTGTGGTTCTAGCGTTGTTTTTATTTAAATGCATTGTAGCACTTTGAGGTTGTTCGTTCAATGTAAAGTGCTTTTACGAATAAAATCTACTATTATTAATTTTGAAACGCTTCGACTATCGAAGAGCTAATGCTGATCTGAAATGCTAATTGAATGTATAATAAATGTAGAAATGGTTTGAATGTTGAGTTGATGCCTAAGTTAGACTGAACATTTTGAAATTTCAACGGTTTTAATCGGATGAAAAATTTAGAAGAAGGAGGGTGTCAAATATGGAGGGAGAGATTAGGAATAGTAATAAATTAATTAATTGCATAAGTGTGAATGCAACATTACAATGTTACATTTAGTTTCATTTGAAAGGGTATACTTTCATTATTATTATGTATTGTCATTACATCAGTTGGTCTCAAAAAAGTAATGGCAATAATATCCTGTATCGGTAATAATTTGTTGATCAATATATTATCAAGCAAAAAAGGCCTACAATGCGCTTTATATGGAATGTAAGAATAAACCGAACCTTCAATCAATCAATCAATGTTTACTTATATAGCCCTAAATCACTAGTGTCTCAAAGGGCTGCACAAACCACCACGACATCCTCGGTAGGAAAACTCACACCCAGTGGGACGTCGGTGACAATGATGACTATGAGAACCTTAGAGAGGAGGAAAGCAATGGATGTCGAGCGGGTCTAACATGATACTGTGAAAGTTCAATCCACAATGGATACAACACAGTCACGAGAGTCCAGTCCAAAGAGGATCCAAGACACAGCAGCGAGAGTCCCGTTCACAGCGGAGCCAGCAGGAAACCATCCCAAGCGGAGGCGGATCAGCAGCGCAGAGATGTCCCCAGCCGATACACAGGCGAGCAGTACATGGCCACCGGATCGGACCGGACCCCCTCCACAAGGGAGAGTGGGACATGGAAGAAAAAGAAAAGAAACGGCAGATCAACTGGTCTAAAAAGGGAGTCTATTTAAAGGCTAGAGTATACAAATGAGTTTTAAGGTGAGACTTAAATGCTTCTACTGAGGTAGCATCGCGAACTGTTACCGGGAGGGCATTCCAGAGTACTGGAGCCCGAACGGAAAATGCTCTATAGCCCGCAGACTTTTTTTGGGCTTTGGGAATCACTAATAAGCCGGAGTCCTTTGAACGCAGATTTCTTGCCGGGACATATGGTACAATACAATCGGCAAGAAAGGATGGAGCTAGACCGTGTAGTATTTTATACGTAAGTAGTAAAACCTTAAAGTCACATCTTAAGTGCACAGGAAGCCAGTGCAGGTGAGCCAGTATAGGTATATATGTATGTATATATGTATATAAAGGTATATACAGTATAGGTATATATGTATGTATATATGTATATAAAGGTATATACAGTATAGGTATATATGTATGTATATATGTATATAAAGGTATATACAGTATAGGTATATATGTATGTATATATGTATATAAAGGTATATACAGTATAGGTATATATGTATGTATATATGTATATAAAGGTATATACAGTACAGGCGTAATGTGATCAAACTTTCTTGTTCTTGTCAAAAGTCTAGCAGCCGCATTTTGTACCAACTGTAATCTTTTAATGCTAGACATGGGGAGACCCGAAAATAATACGTTACAGTAATCGAGGCGAGACGTAACAAACGCATGGATAATGATCTCAGCGTCTTTAGTGGACAGAATGGAGCGAATTTTAGCGATATTACGGAGATGAAAGAAGGCCATTTTTGTAACGCTTTTAATGTGTGCCGCAAAGGAGAGAGTTGGGTCGAAGATAACACCCAGATTCTTTACCGTGTCGCCTTGTTTAATTGTTTGGTTGTCAAATGTTAGAGTTGTATTATTAAATAGAGTTCGGTGTCTAGCAGGACCGATAATCAGCATTTCCGTTTTTTTGGCGTTGAGTTGCAAAAAGTTAGCGGACATCCATTGTTTAATTTCATTAAGACACGCCTCCAACTGACTACAATCCGGCGTGTTGGTCAGCTTTAGGGGCATGTAGAGTTGGGTGTCATCAGCATAACAGAACCTTATCATGGATGTATTTTCCATGGCAATGTGAATAACGTCAAACTCAGTTTTTTTAGTGAAAAGTTTGGGTTTGACCCCTATCAACGACATGGTTGTTTCCTTTATTGTTAATTTTGTTATTCTGCATAAAATAAATTGTTCGTCATGTATTCTTAAAATGTTAATTTCCCCTCGGGGATTATTAAAGTATTTCTGATTCTGATTCTTAATAACATGCATCTAAATAAATGTATGTTGGACTCTTAAACAGTATTGAAATTGTTTAACACAAATAAAAACAATTAAAATAAAAAACATGCAAAGCTTTTTACGACCACGCCCTTTCAAGCCACGCTGCATGTACTCAAGTCGACTGACTGTGTGTCCCTCACTTCCGAAATCCAAATTTCGTCATTGCGCCAACACCGAACCATCCTTGATCAGCATAATTCCCACCACACTGTGCCCCTTTTAGGGAGGATAACGAAGGAGCTGGCAAAGCAGCATGGCTACCTCAACATCGTGGGGCTGGTGGGCTCCATAGACAACGACTTCTGTGGCACCGACATGACCATCGGAGCAGACTCTGCACTGCATCGCATCATGGAGATCATTGACGCCATCATGACCACTGCACAAAGGTGGGACACGGTACATTTACATGCACTGGAATACAATGTAATCTCTCTGGACTGTACTCTCACATTTTACCATGGTAAAATACTGAGTAAAATAAGAACGCTTCCATTCAGAGGAAAGCTTTTTATTTATTTATTTTTGAATGTTTTTTGGGGGGATTTTCGACATCTACAGTCCACAAATACAACTAAACACATCTCAAAGCTTCTTTGTTCTAACCAGAGGTGGGTAGTAACGCGCTACATGTCGAACTCTGCCGACCTCAAACCCCCACATCCTGAATTCGGAGGTCTCAAGGTTGAAAAGTAGGTAACTGATGAGCCTTTTGTCTGCTTCTGTGTATTGCTCCACTGTGTTGGGGACATTCAGGAGTGCAGTTGTCTGTGGCTTCAGGTCAATATTTTCCCAATGCATGTTTTGTTTTTGTTTTTCCTAGTTTAATATTTTTATTTTATTTTATATACAGTTCCGGGAAAAATGTTTGGACACACCTTCTCATTTCAATCCATTTTCTTTACTTTCATGACTATTTACATTGTAGATTTTCACTGAAGACATCAAAACTATGGCACCTGTGAAGTGAAATCCGTTTCAGGTGACTACCACTTGAAGCTCATCGAGAGAATGCCAAGAGTGTGCAAAGCAGTAATCAGAGAAGCTAGAATATAAAACACGTTTTTAGTTATTTCACCTTTTTTTGTTAAGTACATAACCCCACATGTGTTCATTAATAGTGTTTGATGCCTTCAGAGACAATCTACAATGTAAATAGTAGAGTTCCAAAGGGGTGGAAAGTTTCCGGGAATTTACCCCAGGAAGTTAAACTTGGGAAGTTTGGCTTTATTAGGGGTGTAACGGTACACAAAAATTTAAGTTCAGTACGTACCTCGGTTTAGAGGTCATGGTTCGGTTCATTTTCGGTACAATAAGAAAACAACAAAATATAAATTTTTTGGTTATTTACTTACCAAATTTGTAAACCATGTTGTTTATACGGCCACCCTCTGTGTGACCTGCATGGTTTTTGACCAAGTATGCCTTGCATTCACTCATGTGTGTGTAAAAGCCGCATATATAACGTGACTGGGCCGGCACGCTGTTTGTATGGGGGAAAAGCGGACGTGAAGACAGGTTGTGGAGGACGCTAAAGGCATGCCGCAAATATTGTTGTCCGGGTGGAAATCGGGAGAATGGTTACCCCAGGAGATTTTCGGGAGTCTCCCGGGAAAATCGGGAGAGTTGGCAAGTATGGCCGGGGCTACATTTGAGATCAGTCTCTTTTACATATTTTAGTAAACCCTCCCATCCATCCATCCATCCATCATCTTCCGCTTATCCGAGGTCGGGTCGCGGGGGCAACAGCCTAAGCAGGGAAACCCAGACTTCCCTCTCCCCAGCCACTTCGTCCAGCTCTTCCCGGGGGATCCCGAGGCGTTCCCAGGCCAGCCGGGAGACATAGTCTTCCCAACGTGTCCTGGGTCTTCCCCGTGGCCTCCTACCGGTTGCACGTGCCCTAAACACTTCCCTAGGGAGGCATTCGGGTGGCATCCTGACCAGATGCCCGAACCACCTCATCTGGCTCCTCTCGATGTGGAGGAGCAGCGGCTTTACTTTGAGTTCCTCCCGGATGGCAGAGCTTCTCACCCTATCTCTAAGGGAGGAAACTCATTTGGGCCGCTTGTACCCGTGATCTTATCCTTTCGGTCATGACCCAAAGTTCATGACCATTGGTGAGGATGGGAACATAGATCGACCGGTAAATTGAGAGCTTTGCCTTCCGGCTCAGCTCCTTCTTCACCACAACGGATCTGTACAACGTCCGCATTACTGAAGACGCCGCACCGATCCGCCTGTCGATCTCACGATCCACTCTTCCCCCACTCGTGAACAAGACTCCTAGGTACTTGAACTCCTCCACTTGGGGCAGGGTCTCCTCCCCAACCCGGAGATGGCATTCCACCCTTTTCCGGGCGAGAACCATAAACCCTCCCATATTTCCTAAAACATCACAGAACAACCGTTCATCCATCCATCTATTTTCTACCGCTTGTCGCTTTTGGGGTTGCGGGGGTGCTAGAGCCTATCTCAGCTGCATTCGACACCTAATCGCAGGGCCAACACAGACAGACAGACAACATTCACACACTAGGGACCACAGATAGACAGACAGACAACATTCACACTCACATTCACACACTAGGGCCAATTTAGTGTTGCCAATCAACCTATCCCCAGGTGCATGTCTTTGGAAGTGGGAGGAAGCCGGAGTACCCGGAGGGAACCCACGCAGTCACGGGGAGAACATGCAAACTCCACACAGAAAGATCCCAAGCCCGGGATTGAACTCAGGACTTCAGGACCTTCGTATTGTGAAACACATGCAAAAATCCCTGATCCACCGTGCTGCCCCTAGAACAGGGGTGTCAAACTCAAATACAGAGTGGGCCAAAATTTTTAACTGAACAAAGCCGCGGGCCAAGGTTGAACAAATTAACCTTTTAATAGGGACCCAAACAAGTTTTGCATTGAATATTAAACAAGCAAGGCTTATATAACTTTATAGTGACATGCAAAATTGAGTTTCAAATTATGTTAATAATGATTAAAAAATATCAATGGCATATCAAATCAAATTTAAATAAAAAATTGGGGGAGCGGGGTTTAGTGGTAGCGGGGGTGTATATTGTAGCGTCCCGGAAGAGTTAGTGCTGCAAAGGATTCTGGGTATTTCTTCTGTTGAGTTTATGTTGTGCTACGGTGCGGATGTTCTCCCGAAATGTGTTTGTCATTCTTGTTTGGTGTGGGTTCACAGTGTGGCGCATATTTGTAAAAGTGTTAAAGTTGTTTATACGGCCACCCTCAGTGTGACCCTTATGGCTGTTGATCAAGGATGCCTTGCATTCACTTGTGTGTGTTAAAGCCGCATATATCATGTGACTGGGCCGGCACGTTGTTTGTATGGCGGAAACGCGGACGTGACGACAGGCTGTAGAGGACGCTAAAGGCAGTGCCTTCAAGGCACACCCCCAATATTGTTGCCCGGGTGGAAATCGGGAGAAATTCGGAAGAATGGTTGCCCCGGGAGATTTTCGGGAGGGGCACTGAACTTAGGGAGGGAAAATCGTGAGGGTTGGCAAATATGAGTATTAGCGGTGAATGCAGTGTTACAGAGGCATCGCCGCTGTTTAATACCGGCGGGCCAGCTCTAATATTAATTTGATATTACCTCAAGGGCCAAATGAAATCACACGGGGCCAGAGTTTGACACCCTTGCCCTAGAACAGGGGTAAGGAACCTATGGCTCTAGAGCCAGATGTGGCTCTTTTGATGACTGCATCTGGCTCTTGGATAAATCTGAGCTGACGTTGCTTAACACGATAAGTAATGAATAATTCCACTTGTAATCACAGTGTTAAAAATAATGTTCAAAATATAAAACATTCTCATGCATTTTTAATCCATCCATCCGTTTCTACCTCACCTGTTCAAGAAGTTGCGTTAATGGTAAGAAGTTATTTATTTATTATTGGTTAGTGTGGGGCTTGCCCTCCTGGGGGTTCTTCAGACCACCAAGCACCGACATGAGAGCCTGTTTCAGGGTTACAATATTGTTTTATTTTTCAATAAGTCCCTCAGTTGCTTTCCAGCAATTGTATTTTTCTCTTTTGTTTTCGCTCGCGCTCTGGCTCCAGCCCCAACCCCGTCTCTCCTCCTGGCTGCTGCTTATAACAGAGTGACAGGTGATTAGATAACAAGGCCCTGATGGGCCGTCTACGCACCTGTCACAAATTTCGAGGCCGGTCCTGGCATACTCCAGTTCGCTGCAGGCCACGCCCCCTCCACAGTTAGCTCGAGAATAACAATGTTACTACAAAGAATAAGAAACCCATTATACTCTATAAATGTTGGTCTTACTTAAAAATGCACACGTTTAGTTTTGTGCAGTGTAAAAAAATATTATGTGGCTATTATGGGAATACATTTTAAAATATTTGGCTTTTTGGCTCTCTCGGCCAAAAAGGTTCCCGACCCCTGCCCTAGAACAACTATTGAATGTCAGCTTAATTTTCTCCAGTTTGAGAAAATACAGGTCTTTAATCCTGTGGGTGTGGCAAAGAGGTGCTGTTGTTTTTCAATTGAACACAAACAGCTTTCCAGCCAACAAAGTAGTGAATGCTATAAGATTCCTTCTGTATTTGTTAAGATTAGATGACTGACATGTCATCCCAGGGAAAGCTTGTTTAATCGAGTTGGTTCCTGCCTAGACTTGAGCCTTTACAAACTCACTCGCCATGTATTTCCACACTGTACAATCTATCATGGTTTTGCCATGATGCAAAACATCTTCCAAAAAATAAAAAAGGATGCACTTTTTTTTTGTTGTTCTCCCAACAGCCATCAGCGCACATTTGTCCTGGAAGTCATGGGGCGTCACTGCGGGTAAGTTTAGACACAATCTCTGAACTAACCTAAACATGGCTAAATTTGGACTTTTTGTCCAAGTTATCTGGCTTTGGTGTCCGCACTGGCATCCGGTGCCGATTGGCTCTTCATCCCAGAAGCCCCTCCCAAGGACGGCTGGGAGGATCGCATGTGTGACCGTCTAGAGGCGGTGAGCGGTCACTTCAGGGCATAATACTCAGTTGATTTGCAACTTCATTTGTAAGAAAATATCTCTATGCGTGTACTTCCAGAGTCGTATTAAAGGGTCCAGACTCAACATTATAATTGTTGCAGAAGGAGCTGTTGACATCCACGGCAAGCCGATCTCTTCCGCTTTTCTCAAAGATGTAAGTTCGATTGTGGTTAATTGACATACAAAAACCAAAACCAGTGAAGTTGGCACGTTGTGTAAATCGTAAATAAAACCAAATACAATTATTTGCAAAGCCTTTTCAATTGAATAGATTGCAAAGACAAGACACTTAACGTTTGAACGGGAAACCTTGATTTAGAATTTGATGCCTGCAACATGTTTCAAAAAAGCTGGCACAAGTGGCAAAAAAAACTGAGAAAGTTGAGGAATGCTCATCAAACACTCATTTGGAACATCCCACAGGTGAAGAGGCAAACTGGGACCAGGTGGGTGCCGTGATTGGGTATAAAAGCAGCTTTCATGAAATGCTCAGTCATTCACAAAAAAGGAATGGGGCGAGGGTCACCACTTTGTGAAAAAAATGCGTGAGCAAATTGTCCAAACAGTTTAAGAACAACATTTCTCAACGAGCTATTGCAAGGAATTTTGGGATTTCAACATCTACGGTCCTTAATATCATCAAAAGGTTCAGAGAATCTGTAGAAATCACTGCACGTAAGCTGTGATATTACAGACCTTCGATCCCTCAGGCGGCACTGCATCAAAAATCGACACCAGTGTGTAAAGGATATCACCACCTGGGCTCAGGAACACTTAAAAAAAACACTGTCAGTCACTACACTTTGTGGCTACATCTGTAAGTGCAGGTTAAAACTCTACTATGCAAAGCGAAAGCCATTTATCAACAACACCCAGAAACGTCGTCCGGCTTCGCTGGGCCCAAGCTCATCTAAGATGGACTGATGTAAAGTGTAAAAGTGTGTTGTGGTCTGACAAGTCCACATTTCAATTTTTGGGGGGAAAATGCGGACGTTGTGTCCTCCAGAACAAAGAGGAAAAGAACCATCCGGATTGTTATGGCCGCAAAGTTCAAAAGTCAGCATCTGTGATGGTATGGGGGTGTATCATTTCCCCAGGCATGGGTAACTTACACATCTGAAGGTGCCATTAATGCTGAAAGGTACATACAGGTTTTGGAACAACATATGTTCTCATCAAAGCAACGTTATCATGGACGCCCCTGCTTATTTCAGTAAGACAATGCCAAGCCACATGTGGCTTCATAGTAAAAGAGTGCGGGTACTAGACTGTTCGCCTGTAGTCCAGACCTGTCTCCAAATGAAAATGTGTGGCGCATTATGAAGACTAAAATACCACGATGGAGAGCTCGGACTGTTGAACAACTCAAGCTGTACATCAAGCAAAAATGGGAAAGAATTCCACCTGAAAAGCTTCAAAAATTGGTCTCCTCAGTTCCCAAACGTTTACTGAGTGTTGTTAAAAGGAAAGGCAATGTAACACAGTGGTGAAAATGCCCCTGTGCTTTGCTGCTATTAAATTCTGTGTTAATGATTATTTGCAAAAAAAATTTGGTTTTCCAGTTCAAACATTAAGTATCTGGTCTTTGCAGTCTATTCAATTGAATATCAGTTGAAAAAGATTTACATTGTATTCTGTTTTTATTTACGAATTAGACAATATCCCAACTTCACTGGTCTGGGGTTTTGTTCCATAATATGCTGAAGGTGCATTTACTTGTCTTTGAAGCTGGTGGTAAAGCGGCTGAATTATGACACCAGAGTCACCGTACTTGGACACGTACAGCGAGGAGGAACACCCTCTGCGTTTGACAGGATACTGGTGAGTAAATGCATGTGCTACTCACGTTCGTTAATTCACAGCAAACAGGCATGGGTACCTTTCACATTTGGACTGACCGCGGTCAAAAATTGATACCGGTACAAATTTCCAGTATGGTTTTTTTGTGTGTTTATGTGGTGGTAAATGTTAATTGTTGAATAATAAAATCACACAAAAGCATTTAACATTTCTGAGTATCATTTGCAAGTATTATATACTGTAGTAAATTTTGCATACAAATAGGCCTGGGGCGACATTCAATATATCAATTAACCCCGATAAAACAACGATGAAAAATTAAAGGGCAGCATGGTAACACAGGGCTTCACAATAAAAAGGTCCTGGTTTCCAATCCCCGGGCTCGGGGTCTTTCTGTGTGGAGTTTGCATGTTCTCCCCGTGACTGCGTGGGTTCCCTCCGGGTACTCCGGCTTACTCCCACCTCCAAAAATAATCACCTGGAGATAGGTTGATTGGCAACACTAAATGGTCCCTAGTGTGTGAATGTGAGTGTGAATGTTGTCTATCTGTGTTGGCCCTGTGATGAGGTGGCGACTTGTCCATCGCATACCCCGTCTTCCGCCCGAATGCAGCCGGGGAAGTTGCCACTGGTATACAGCCTGTGTTGCATTGTACAATATTAACAATTATACTATTTTATAAAAAACATGTTAATAGTCATTACTAATTACACAGATTTGTTTTTAAAATGTTTGCACATTTTTTTTTAGCCTATTTAAAAGCAAATATACGCATCATTTAGCAAATTATATGAAGATTTCATATTGGCCACACCCCCACGGCCAAAATGATATTGGAAAGCTGGGGCAAACTGAGCAATACATAATAAAATAGACGAAGTCACCAGATGGGTGTCATGCAGAGGTGGGTAGAGTAGCCAGATACTGGACTCAAGTAAGAGTACTGTTACTTTAGAGATGTATTACTCAAGTATATTAGTTACTTAGAATTTACAACCCCCTGGTGCTGTTTTGTACGGTATTTATACTGTTTTGTACTGTTTTTGTACTTACTTTAATTATTATTTTCAACTGTTTGTAAATGTTGAAATTTATAAACAAAGGTTTATATATAAAAAAAAAAAAAAAGTGCAGTTAATCATGTGGCCGCCTGGCTGTTTGATTGGTGAAACGGAGTCAAACGTCACCAATGACTGCATTGGATTGGTGAAACGGAGTCAAACGTCACCAATGACTGCATTGGATTGGTGAAACGGAGTCAAACGTCACCAATGACTGCATTTGATTGGTGAAACGGAGTCAAACGTCACCAATGACTGCATTGGATTGGTGAAACGGAGTCAAACGTCACCAATGACTGCATTGGATTGGTGAAACGGAGTCAAACGTCACCAATGACTGCATTGGATTGGTGAAACGGAGTCAAACGTCACCAATGACTGCATTGGATTGGTGAAACCGAGTCTAACGTCACCAGTGACTGCATTGCATTGGTGAAACGGAGTCAAACGTCACCAATGACTGCATTGGATTGGTGAAAGGGAGTCAAACGTCACCAATGACTGCATTGGATTGGTGAAAGGGAGTCAAACGTCACCAATGACTGCATTGGATTGGTGAAACCGAGTCAAACGTCACCAGTGACTGCATTGGATTGGTGAAACGGAGTCAAACGTCACCAGTGACTGCATTGGATTGGTGAAACGGAGTCAAACGTCACCAATGACTGCATTGGATTGGTGAAAGGGAGTCAAACGTCACCAATGACTGCATTGGATTGGTGAAACGGAGTCAAACGTCACCAGTGACTGCATTGGATTGGTGAAACGGAGTCAAACGTCACTAGAGACTGCATTTGATTGGTGAAACGGAGTCGAACGTCACCAGCGACTGCATTTGATTGGTGAAACGGAGTCAAACGTCACCAGCGACTGCATTTGATTGGTGAAACGGAGTCAAACGTCACCAATGACTGCATTTGATTGGTGAAACGGAGTCAAACGTCACCAATGACTGCATTGGATTGGTGAAACGGAGTCAAACGTCACCAATGACTGCATTTGATTGGTGAAACGGAGTCAAACGTCACCAGTGACTGCATTGGATTGGTGAAACGGAGTCAAACGTCACCAATGACTGCATTGGTTTGGTGAAACGGAGTCAAACGTCACCAATGACTGCATTGGATTGGTGAAACCGAGTCTAACGTCACCAGTGACTGCATTGCATTGGTGAAACGGAGTCAAACGTCACCAATGACTGCATTGGATTGGTGAAAGGGAGTCAAACGTCACCAATGACTGCATTGGATTGGTGAAAGGGTGTCAAACGTCACCAGTGACTGAATTGGATTGGTGAAACAGAGTCAAACGTCACCAATGACTGCATTTGATTGGTGAAACTTAGCCAAACGTCACCAATGACTGCATTGGATTGGTGAAACGGAGTCAAACGTCACCAATGACTGCATTGGATTGGTGAAACGGAGTCAAACGTCACCAATGACTGCATTGGATTGGTGAAACGGAGTCAAACGTCACCAATGACTGCATTGGATTGGTGAAACGGAGTCAAACGTCACCAATGACTGCATTGGATTGGTGAAACCGAGTCTAACGTCACCAGTGACTGCATTGCATTGGTGAAACGGAGTCAAACGTCACCAATGACTGCATTGGATTGGTGAAAGGGAGTCAAACGTCACCAATGACTGCATTGGATTGGTGAAAGGGAGTCAAACGTCACCAGTCACTGCATTGGATTGGTGAAACGGAGTCAAACGTCACCAGTGACTGCATTGGATTGGTGAAACGGAGTCAAACGTCACCAGTGACTGCATTGGATTGGTGAAACGGAGTCAAACGTCACCAGCGACTGCATTGGATTGGTGAAACGGAGTCGAACGTCACCAGCGACTGCATTTGATTGGTGAAACGGAGTCGAACGTCACCAGCGACTGCATTGGATTGGTGAAAGGGAGTCAAACGTCACCAATGACTGCATTGGATTGGTGAAAGGGAGTCAAACGTCACCAATGACTGCATTGGATTGGTGAAACGGAGTCAAACGTCACCAATGACTGCATTGGATTGGTGAAACGGAGTCAAACGTCACCAATGACTGCATTGGATTGGTGAAACGGAGTCAAACGTCACCAGTGACTGCATTTGATTGGTGAAACGGAGTCAAACGTCACCAATGACTGCATTGGATTGGTGAAACGGAGTCAAACGTCACCAATGACTGCATTGGATTGGTGAAACGGAGTCAAACGTCACCAGTGACTGCATTTGATTGGTGAAACGGAGTCAAACGTCACCAATGACTGCATTGGATTGGTGAAACGGAGTCAAACGTCACCAATGACTGCATTGGATTGGTGAAACGGAGTCGAACGTCACCAATGACTGCATTGGATTGGTTAAAGGGAGTCAAACGTCACCAATGACTGCATTGGATTGGTGAAACGGAGTCAAACGTCACCAATGACTGCATTTGATTGGTGAAACGGAGTCAAACGTCACCAATGACTGCATTGAATTGGTGAAACGGAATCAAACGTCACCAGCGACTGCATTTGATTGGTGAAACGGAGTCAAACGTCACCAGCGACTGCATTTGATTGGTGAAACGGAGTCAAACGTCACCAATGACTGCATTGGATTGGTGAAACGGAGGCATGTGATAGATCCTACTTTGAAGGTCTATCTGACAAAACAAAACAAAGCATGCATTAACAGATCGATAAAAATCAGTAGTGAGTAGCAAGCTGAATGTAGATAAATGGAGCGGAGTAAAAGTAGTGTTTTTTCTCTATAAATATACTCAAGTAAAAGTATGTTTCATTAAAACTACTCTTAGAAGTACAATTTATCCCAAAAGTTACTCAAGTATAGAGGTAACGGAGTAAATGTAGCGCGTTACTACCGACCTCTGGTGTCAGGTAACTGAAGTCTGGGTCTCTGTCCTTTTGTTTAACGTGTTTTATATGTGAATGGACCCAGTGCTGCAAGATGTGTTTCAGTCTCTATTGAAACTGGCCGCTTGGGTTGTTTTTATTTTGTTTTTAATGCGTAAACTGTATCTTTGAACAGAATATGTACATTTTAACAAGTGTTGCAAGAAAGGAGTATAAACTTGGTGCATTCTGAACTGAATCATTTTGTTTGGATCTATCATGTAATCTTATCTTTAATTTCCAACATTCCATCAGTTTGCTTTTGTCATGACATGGATGTTTTTGTAGCTTGGTGCGAGATTTGTTCTCCCGTGATGCAAACGGACTAGACCGGACCTGGCTTGAAGGTAAAAACATGATTTAATCTTGACTATAACTGAACGAAGTACAAAACACATAGCGCTCACGAGGCGAAGGCAGGAACTTGGCGTAGGGATCAAAAGCTAAGATTTAGCATAAACTATGAACATAAAACAACTTTTACTGTGGCTTGAAAAGAGCAGCATGAACTATGAACAAGAAATATGGCATGGACAGAGCAATGTCGCCAGAGCGACTAACTGAAAAACCAGGCTTAAATAATAGTCTCTTCATTAAAACAGGTGCCTGCACAAGGCAGGTGAAACTAATGAGTAGTCATGGAAACCAAAACAAGAATGCACAAAAACAGGAACTAATGGAATCCAAAAAAACAACAGAACATAACCAAACAAAACATGATCTTGACCAGTGGTTCTCAAATGGGGGTACTTGAAGGTATGCCAAGGGGTACGTGAGATTTTTTTTAAATATTCTAAAAATAGCAAAAATTAGAAAAACCTTTATAGATATATTTATTGAATAATACTTCAACAAAATATGAATGTAAGTTCATAAACTGTGAAAAGAAATGCAACAATGCAATATTCAGTGTTGACAACTAGATTTTTTGTGGACATGTTCCATAAATATTGATGTTAAATATTTCTTTTTTTGTGAAGAAATGTTTAGAATTAAGTTCATGAATCCAGATGGATCTCTATTACAATCCCCAAAGAGGGCACTTTAAGTTGATGATTACTTCTATGTGTAGAAATCTTTATAATTGAATCACTTGTTTATTTTTCAACAAGTTTTTAGTTATTTTTACATCTTTTTTTCCCAGATAGTTCAAGAAAAACCACTACAAATTAGCAATATTTTGCACTGTTATACAATTGAATGAATCAGAAACTGATGGGGTGGTTTAGCTCGGTTGGTAGAGTGGCCGTGTCAGGTTCGATTCCCACTTCTGCCATCCTAGTCACTGCCGTTGTGTCCTTGGGCAAGACACTTTACCCACCTGCTCCCAGTGCCACCCACACTGGTTTAAATGTAACTTAGATATTGGGTTTCACTATGTAAAGCGCTTTGAGTCACTAGAGAAAAAGCGCTATATAAATATAATTCACTTCACATAGTGCTGTATTTTACTTCTTTATCTGTTTTTTTAACCAAAAATACTTTGCTCTGATTAGGGGGCACTTGAATTAAAAAAATTTTCACACGGGGTACATCACCGAAAAAAGGTTGAGAACCACTGATCTAGACCACGGATCATGACAGCTTTTGCTTTCATTTCAAAGTACGATAACCCATCCTGGAGTCAATCTGCCGCATTCAGGCGGAAGGCGGGGTAAACCCTGGAAAAGTCTCAACCTCATGGCTGGGCCAACACAGACAACATTCACATTCACACACTAGGGCCCATTTAGTGTTGCCAATCAACCTATCCCCAGGTGCATGTCTTTGGAAGTGGGAGGGGCCTATCCCCAGGTGCATGTCTTTGGAAGTGGGAGGAAGCCGGAGTACCCGGAGGGAACCCACGCAGTCACGGGGAGAACATGCAGAAAGATCCCGAGCCTGGATTTGAACCCAGGACTACTCATGGCCTTTCTATTGTGAAGCACATGCACTAATACACTCTCAGAAATGAAGGCCATCTCTTTCAAGTCTCACACTGCAGAAGTCATTTTGGGTCCAGTCGGATTTATGGTCTATTCATAGACTGTAAAATTGAATCAGGTTCTCCCATCTTGTGGCTGTGCTTCTTCAGAGCAGTAAATTAGGCGTGGAGGCCGTCGTGGCGCTAATGGAGGCGACTCCCGACACGCCAGCATGCGTCATCGGCCTCTCAGGGAACCAGGCTGTCCGTCTTCCTCTAATGGAGGGTGTGGAGATGGTGAGTCTCCCGTCTATCTTTTTACCTTTTATGTTTCAGGGGCGCACCTGCAGATAATTTACTACAACCTCTTTTGCAGACAAAGTTGGTGCAGACGGCCATGAATGAGAGGAGGTTTGATGAGGCTGTTAAACTGCGTGGGGGGTAAGCACTAACATCTTTCGGTTCCGTTTTTCTCCAAAAAGTATTGTTCATTGTGTCCTTAAATTTTGCACGCTGTGAAATGTATTGTACCTTAAAGGCCTACTGAAATTAGATTTTCCTATTTAAACGGGGATAGCAGGTCCATTCTATGTGTCATAGTTAAGCATCTCGCGATATTGCCATATTTTTGCTGAAAGGATTTAGTAGAGAACATCCACGATAAAGTTCGCAACTTTTGGTCGCTAATAAAAAAGCCTTGCCTGTACCGGAAGTAGCAGACGATGTGCGCGTGACGTCTCGGGTTGTGGAGCTCCTCACATCTGAACATTGTTTACAATCATAGCCAGCTGCAGCTAGAGCTATTCGGACTGAGAAAGCGACAATTTCCCCATTAATTTGAGCGAGGATGAAAGCTTCGTGGATTAGGAAATTTAGAGTGAAGGAATAGAGAGAAAATAAGAGGCGATTGCAGTGGGAGCGATTCAGATGTTATTAGACACATTTACTAGGATAATTCTGGAAAATCCCTTATCTGCTTATTGTGTTACTAGTGTTTTAGTGAGATTATAAAGTCAGGGCGGCATGGCGTAGTGGGTAGAGCGGCCGTGCCAGAAACCTGAAGGTTGCAGGTTCGCTTCCCGCCTATTGACATCCAAATCGCTGCCGTTGTGTCCTTGGGCAGGACACTTCGCCCTGAGAAAGCGATGATTTGTCTGTACATTAAAATGCGTACCTTTTTAGGGCAGGCCTGGGCAATTATTTTGACTCGGGGGTAACATTAGAGCATGGGGGTCAAACTCTGGCCCGCGGGCTAAATTTGGCCCGCCGTGTAATTTCTTTTGGCCCTTTAGGCACTATCAAATTAACATTATAGCTGGCCTGCCGGTACTATACAGCGGCGGTACCGCTGTAACACCGCATTCCCCGCTAAAACTCATACTTGCCAACCCTCCTGATTTTCCCAGGAGACTCCGGAAGTTCAGTGCTCCTCCCGAAAACCTCCCGGGGCAACCATTCTCCCGAATTTCCACCTGCACAACAATATTTGGGGCGTGCCTTAAAGGCACTGTCTTTAGCGTTCTCTACAATCTGTCGCCACGTCCACTTTTCCACCATACCAACAGTGTGCCGGCCCAGTCACATAATATAAGTGGCTTGTACACACACATAAGTGAATGCAAAGCATACTTGATCAACAGCCATACCATACAGGTCACACTGAGGGTGGCCGTATAAATAACTTTAATACTGTTACATATATGCGCCACACTGTGAACCCACACCAAACAAGAAGGACAAACACATTTCGGGAGAACATCCGCACCGTAACACAACAGAAAAAATACCCAGAACCCTTTGCAGCAGTAACTCTTCTGGGACGCTACAATATACACCCCTGCTAGCACCCACCTCATTGTTATTTTATTTTCCAATTTATCAGCCTGTGGAAAAAGGGAATGTTGATATTTACGTCAGAAGGCTGCAAATATAAAAGAGCCATTACATTTTTCATTTAAATTGTATTTAATACACCATTGATGTTTTTTCGTTTGTTTTTTGAAAGTTGTTTTTGCATTATTAAGTTACACAAGCGTTGCTTGTTCCATATTTAGTGTTAAATCAAATCAGTGTAGCAAACTGAGCCATAATTAACGTTTTATTCATGCACTTTCTCTTGCTACTTCAAGGCTTGAATGTGTGATTCATTCATTATTGTTATTTTATTTTCAAATTTATTATTAGCCTGTGGAGAAAGTTTATTTTGATATTTACCTCAGAAGGCGGCAAATTGAAAAGAGGCATTCAATTTTTATTAAAATTGTATTTAATATGCCATTGATATTTTTTTGTTATTATTATTTGAAACTGGAGTTTGCATGTCACTAAAGTTATATAAGCCTTGCTTGTTCAATATTCAATGCAAAACTTGTTTGGGTCCCTATTAAAAGGTTCATTTGTTCAACCTTGGCCCGCGGCTTTGTTCGGTTTTGAATTTTGGCCCACTCTGTATTTGAGTTTGACACCCCTACTTTAGAGAAAAAAATGTGCCTGGGGGCCGGTTTATCTATTTTTAGGAACACTAATACAAAACCTCTCAATGTCTGACTGAATGCTAAAAACGTTATGACAGACTGCCTTAAAAACCTTCATTCTAGTCTAATTTAGCCATTCCTTTACCACTTTTGAGGTGTGTTTGGGGTCATTATCCCGTTGGAACACCCAACTGCGCCCAAGACCCAACCTCTGGGATTGTCCTGGAGAATTTATAGAATGGCCTTCCCAAATTCCTGACTTAAACATGTGTGGATGAAATGTTAACACAACAAAGAAAAATTTTATTTGGTCTGTAGTTCGTACGAAGAGGTGTTTGTAAATTGAGGTTCTACTGCATGTTGTCTATATCAATGTTTTTCAACCTTTTTTGAGCCAAGGCAGATTTTTTTGCGTTGAAAAAATCCGGAGGCACCCCACCAGCAGAAATCATTAAAAAACAAAACTCCGTTGACCGTAAAAAGTCGTTGTCGCAATTGTTGGATATGAATTTAAAGCATAAGCAAGCATGCATCACTATAGCTCTTGTCTCAAAGTAGGTGTACTGTCACCACCTGTCACATCACACCCTGACTTATTTGGAGTTGTTTTCCTGTGTGTAGTGTTTTAGTTTTTGTCTTGGTGGCTTTTTCTCTTTTTTTGCTATTTTCCTGTAGCAGTTTCACGTCTTCCTTTGAGCGATATTTCCCGCATCTACTTTGTTTTAGCAATCCTAAATATTTCTTTTTTTTTTTCCTTCTTTGTGGGGACATTGTTGATTGTCATGTCATGTTGGGATGTACGTTGTGGACGCCATCTTTGCTCCACAGTAAGTCTTTGCTGTCGTCCAGCATTCTGTTTTTGTTTACTTTGCAGCCAGTTAAGTCGTAGTTTCGTTCGGCATAGCCTTTCCTAAGCTTTAATGCCTTTTCTTAGGGGCACTCACCTTGTTTATTTTTGGTTTAAACATTAGATACCTTTTTACCTGCACACCGCCCCCCGCTGTTTCCGACATCTACAAAGTAATTAGCTACCGGCTGCCACCTACTCATCAGAATCAGAAAAGTTTTTATTGCCATTGTTTGAGAACGGGTTCACAAACGAGGAATTTTACCTGGCGCAATCATGCAATATAAAAGACATATAACACAGAATATATGATATGAAGAATATGAATAGAATGATATGGAAGAGTATTACACGGTTACTCTACCGAGCTCTAGACAGCACCGACACACGACACATCATTTGCAGACTATAAATACTGGTTTTCAAAAGATATTTTTAACCCAAATAGGTGAAGTTAGATAATCTCCCAAGGCACACCAGACTGTATCTTACGGCACACTTGTGTGCCGCGGCACAGTGGTTGAAAAACACTGGTCTACTTACATGAGACAAGAGCGTCGATTTAACGCTTTCCACATGCGGTGCATTAAACGTATCCTTGGTATTAGTTGGCAGGACTATATTCCACAAAGTGTCATTCTTAGCCAGCGCCGTCTTCGATGGCTGGGACATGTTCGGCGGATAAAGGACGGACGGCTTCCCAAGGACATTATGTATGGACAACTAGCTGCTGGTTCCAGACGTGTCGGTCGTCCCTCCCTCCGGTTATAGGGGTCACCAACGCAGTGCCCGCGGGCACCAGGTAGCCAGTAAGGACCAGATGAGTCGCCCACTGGCCTGTTCTAAAAATAGCCCAAATAGCAGCACTTACCAGTGAGCTGCCTCTATTTTTTTTTTTATTTACTAGCAAACTGGTCTCGCTTTGCTCGACATTTTTAATACTAAGAGAGACAAAACTCAAATAGAATTTAAAGGGGAACATTATCACAATTTCAAAAGGCTTAAAAACAATAAAAATCAGTTCCCAGTGGCTTGTTGTATTTTTTGAAGTTTTTTTCAAAATTTTACCGGTCTCGGAATATCCCTAAATAAAGCTTTAAAGTGCCTTATTTTCGCTATCTTCGAAACCACTATCCATTTCCCTGTGACGTCACACAGTGCTGCCAATGTAAACAAACAATGGGAATACCACAGCAAGATATAGCGACATTAGCTCGGATTCAGACTCGGATTTCAGCGACTTAAGCGATTCAACAGATTACGCATGTATTGAAACAGATGGTTGGAGTATGAAAATATTGAAGAAGAAACTGAAGCTATTGAGCGAATAGCTATTGACGCTATTCATAGCCATAGCATGGCCGAATAGCTGCGTTAGCATCGCCGGTAAAATGTGCGGACCAAACGATCAGGACTTTCGCATCTTTTGACACTGGAGCAACTTAAATCCGTCGATTGGTAAGTGTTTGTTTCGCATTAAATGTGGGTGGAAGGAAACGTAATATAGTTGCAAATGCATCTACAGGTTATCCATACATCTCTGTGCCATGTCTGCTTTAGCACCGCCGGTAAATAGCATGTTAGCATCGATTAGCGTAGCATGTTAGCATCGATTAGCTGGCAGTCAACATCAACAAAACTCACCTTTGTGATTTCGTTGATTATCGTTGCAAATGCATCTGCAGGTTATCCATACATCTCTGTGCCATGTCTGCCTTAGCATCGCCGGTAAATAGCATGTTAGCATCGATTAGCTGGCAGTCAACATCAACAAAACTCACCTTTGTGATTTCGTTGACTTTATCCTTGCAAATGCATCTGCAGGTTATCCATACATCTCTGTGCCATGTCTGCCTTAGCATCGCCGCTAAAATGTGGAGACACTCCAGCACATTCAATGGGGGTCTGGCGGCAGACACTTTGGCATCTTCGGGCCAGTGGTGCAACTTGAATCCCTCCCTGTTAGTGTTGTTACACCCTCCGACAACACACCGACGAGGCATGATGTCTCCAAGGTTCCAAAAAATAGTCAAAAAAACGGAAAATAACAGAGCTGAGACCCGGTGTTTGTAATGTGTTGAAACTGAAAATGGTGGGTGTGTTACCTCGGCGATGTCACATTCTGACGTCATCGCCTCCAGAGCGATAAACAGAAAGGCGTTTAATTCGCCAAAATTCACCCATTTAGAGTTCGGAAATCGGTTAAAAAAATATATGGTCTTTTTTTCTGCAGCATCAAGGTATATATTGACGCTTACATAGGTCTGCTGATAATGTTCCCCTTTAAAAATCCAAGAAAATATTTTAAAGACTTAGTCTTCACTTGTTTAAATAAATTCATTTATTTTTTTACTTTGCTTCTTGTAACTTTCAGAAAGACCATTTTAAAGAAAAAATACAACCTTAAAAATGATTTTTGGATTTTTAAACACATATTAAATTCCTTCCTCTTCTTTCCTGAAAATTTAAATCAATGTTCAAGTATTTTTTTTTTATTGTAAAGAATAATAAATACATTTTAATTTAATTCTTCATTTTAGCTTCTGTTTTTTCGACGAAGAATATTTGTGAAATATTTCTTCAAACTTATTATGATTAAAATTCCCAAAAATTATTCCGGCAAATCTAGAATCAAATTTAAATCTTATTTCAAAGTCTTTTGAATTTGTCTTTGTTAGAAATATAGCTTGGTCCAATTTGTTGTATATTCTAACAAAGTGCAGATTGGATTTTAACCTATTTAAAACATGTCATCAAAATTCTAAAATTAATCTTAATCAGGAAAAATTACTAATGATGTTCCATGAATTCTTTTTTAAATTTTTTCAAAAAGATTTGAATTAGCTAGTTTTTGTCTTCTTTTTTTTCGGTTGAATTTTGAATTTTAAAGAGTCGAAATTGAAGATAAACTATGTTTCAAAATTCAATTTTCTCCTCTTTTAAGCCGTTCAATTACGTTTGTTTTTTTTAATCATTTATTCTGTACAAAAAACTTTCCGTAAAAGGAAAAAAATATACGACGGAATGACAGAGAAATACCCATTTTTTGATATATATAGGTTTATTTATTAAAGGTAAATTGAGCAAATTAGCTACTTCTGGCAATTTATTTGTGTGTATCAAACTGGTAGCCCTTCGCATTAATCAGTACCCAAGAAGTAGCTCTTGGTTTCAAAAAGGTTGGTGACCCCTGATCTAGACACCTGGGAGACACAGGCGGAGAACCGAAATGTCTGGCGTCAAGCGCTTGGACGGGGTATTGCAGAGGCTTATTTGAGGAGAGGCCAGCTCGCAGAGGAGAAGAGAGACAGGAGGAAACGTACTGCAAATACCATTGCACAGCAGGAGCGGGAGGAAGTCTCTACACATGTTTGTGGAAAATGCAACAGGGACTGTCACTCAATAATTGGATTGTACAGCCATGCTAGGCGTTGTCAACAAACCTGAATGTACCGTATCAACAAAACATCAAGTTAAAATGTGGAAAATTATAATTAAATAAGTACATTGTATAATTACAACACTCATTAAAATTGAAAATATATTAAAAAATAATTGATTAAAATAGGATGACAAAACTATTTAAATAAAAAAACAATAAACTATTAATAATAAAGTAACATTACAAAATTTAAAAAATAAATTGAAAAAAAATGAAATAAAAATTCAACATCAAATCGAAATAAGTGTCTGACACAAGAGCGTAAATTAGCAGAGGTGGGTAGTAACGCGCTACATTTACTCCGTTACATCTACTTGAGTAACTTTTGGGATAAATTGTACTTCTAAGAGTAGTTTTTATGCAACATACTTTTACTTTTACTTGAGTATATTTATAGAGAAGAAACGCTACTTTTACTCCGCTCCATTCATGTACATTCAGCTCCCTACTTTTTTTTTTATCGGTCTATTAATGTTTGTTTTGGTTTTTAAAGTAGGATCTACACATGCCTGCGTTTCACCAATCACATGCAGTCACGGGTGACGTTGGACCAATCAGAGCCAGGTGGTCACGTGACCGTCACACGTCGAATCCGACCTAAAAAAGTTGAAAAACTTATTGGGGTGTTACCATTTAGTGGTCAATTGTGCAGAATATGTACTGTACTGTGCAATCTACTAATAAAAGTTTCAATCAATCAAAAGTGTAAAGGAAAAAAGACACTTTTTATTTCAACCGTACTTCCCGTCAAAAGCCTAAAGACTGATCGCCCAGTTCCTGTCTTCACAATAAAAGTGCCGGTCCATCGCGCCTGCACTAACAAAATAAGAGTCTCCGAAAGCCAGAGCAAACAAACTAGCAAGCTACAGAGTTTGCCGCCAATGTATTTATTGTAAAGTGTAAAAAAACAAATATAGAAGCTGGACAAATTAGATGCCAAAAACCAACGACTTTCATGTGATATTAGACAGAAAGGAAGAACTATTTTTCTCCTCCATTTGAAAACGTGGACGTTTTCAGCAGTACTGATTCCAATCAATGCAAGTCATCAGAATCAGGTAATACACCAACTTATATTCTTGTCTTCATGAAAGATAGGAATCTATGTGTTAAACATGCATGTATATTCATTAAAACACCTTTAACATGTCAACAAAAACGGCAAAAATAGATAAATATAAATTATATACTGTGTATGTATATATATATATATATATATATATATATGTATATATATATATATATATATATATATATATATATATCCATCCATCCATTTCCTACCGCTTATTCCCTTTTGAAGTCGCGGGGGGCGCTAGCACCTATCTCAGCTACAATCGGGCGGAAGGCGGGGTACACCCTGGACATATTAATAGATATGATATGTGTGTATGTATATGATACGTGTGTGTATGTATATATGAGGTAGATAACCTCGACTTGGTCATTTATTAAATAATTGATTGACGTTGAAAAACTTATTGGGGTGTTACCATTTAGTGGTCAATTGTACGGAATATGTACTGTACTGTGCAATCTACTAATAAAAGTTTCAATCAATCAATTAATCAATCAATGCCTACTGAGCCTATGGTGCTGTAAAGTTATTGTGGCTCAATTTGCCTTTTTTTATTTTAATGTATTATTATTTAATATATATTATGGTTTTAGTTGCTTAAGAGATATTCCTGGCTCTGAATTTGCTCATTGCTATTTTTATGTTTTTGTGCATTATTTGTTGCCGTAATCAGGTTACTCATCAGTTACTCAGTACTTGAGTAGTTTTTTCACAACATACTTTTTACTTTTTGCTCAAGTAAATATTTGGGTGACTACTCATTACTTTTACTTGAGTAATAAATCTCTAAAGTAACTGTACTCTTACTTGAGTACAATTTCTGGCTACTCTACCCACCTCTGTAAATTAGCATGGTCATCTGTGACTAAGCTGCCAAGAGATATGGTGTTATATTGTTGCATGAAAATGAATATTATCACAAGAGGAGGAAAGCCCAGTGACACATAGTCAAAGGTGAAAACTCCTTTAAAATACGTTTCATTGCAGGAGTTTTGAGAACAACTGGAACATCTACAAGCTCCTTGCCTTCCAGAAGCCTGCCCAGTTTCAGGTGAGGCTTTCTTTCCTCAAAACCTTTAACCTTAGTGTCCGCCCTGAGATCAGTAGGTTATGAGTTCAAACCCCGGCCGAGTCATACCAAAGACTATCCATTACCTCCCTGCTTGGCAGTCTGCATTAAGGGTTGGAATTGGGGGTTAAATCACCAAAAATTATTCCCGAGCGCAGAGGACACATTTCACCACACCTAGTGTGTGTGTGACTATCAGTGGTACTTTAACTTGAACTATCTTTAACTCTCAACACCCATGCGTTTTACTCAGGGGTGTCCAAAGTGCGGCCTGGGGGCCATTTGCGGCCCGCAGGTAATTTTTTAACGGCCCCGCAGCACATTTTAAAAATAGGATTTAAAAACATTTAAAACGTAAAAAGTAGGAGCAAACGGGTGAAATGTAACAAGAAAATGTTGCAATGTTTACTCTAATAACACAAAGCTGCCATGCAGGCGGTTTCTTTCTTTAAAAAATAATAATGAATCAAAATCAATGTCATTATGAATTATTGACCTATTCAAGGCTCCAATTACGTCACGTAAAATTTTTTACTTTGAGATATTTTTGGGGAAAATGTTGCATATTTTGTGTTTGCCGTATAAAAAACTCAGCGTTTTTTTTAAAGAACAGCCTAAAATAGATAGATAGATAGAGTGTACAGAGTTGAGATCAATTAAAAAAAAAAAAAAGTAAATAATGGGGGTTTAAATGGAAACAAAATAGAGAAATATTACAATAAGAATAAAAAGTAACAATGGGAATAAAAATATAACAGTAAAATAAGAATATAACAAGACAAAGTAGGCAGTAGTGACCATGTTATGAAAACGTATTGCACTGTTATTGTTTTGCATCCCCTGTCATCCTAGTACCCCCCGCCCCCCAGAGAGGAGTTGTACAGTCTAATGGCGTGTGGGACAAAGGACTTCTTGAGTCTATTAGTCCTGCACTTGGGATGAAGCAGTCTAGAACTGAACAGGCTCCTCTGGCTACTGATAACGCTATGCAGAGGGTGACTGGCATCATCCAGGATGCTCACTAGTTTTGAACAAAACAAAATGAACGAACAAAAAACATAACAATAAAACTTATAATGGACAGATAGATCTGAAGTTGATCTTGAGATTATTGTGTTAAAAGTAAACTGTAAAAAAAATTATAATTTCTTTTTTAACACTTTAATGAGTAGGACCCTTTTGGATCCCCACTAATTTGAGTGTGATTTGTTTTTTAAGTGTCATTCTCAAAAAATAATAATTAATTAAAATCAATGGTGTTATTAGTTATTGACTTTTTTAAGGCTCCAATTATATTATCTCAAATATTCCACTTAAAAAAAATATTGGGTGATAATATTGCATATTTTGTGTTTTTTTCTTTTAAAAAACAGGGTTTTCTTTGACTTAAAAGAGCATACAACTTAAATCTTTAAAATCATTCTATTGACAGATGAACCTAATGTTGATCTGGAGATTTAAAACTTGAATGATAATAAAATAAAATAATACTGAATAATGACACATTTTTAATATTTTTTTGACTAAAACCCTTTGGGGCCCCCGGGATCAAGCCTGAGTGGAGGCCTAAATGTATATTGGTTATACATAAATTGTGTTGGTTTTTAAAATAAAAAAAATTTGCTTTGATTTTTCAGTCTGCGGCCCTTAGTGGAAAAAGTTTGGACACCCCTGGTTTAACTGAAACATTCTGAATCTCGTCCCTTTTCAGAGCAATTTCTCTCTGGCTGTCCTGAACGTCGGCGCCCCAGCAGCAGGGATGAACGCGGCAGTGAGGTCGGCGGTGAGATTAGCGCTTTCTCAAGGACACAAGGTCTACGCCGTTCACAACGGCTTCCAGGGCTTTGCCAACGGAGAAGTGAGGCCTACAGACATCAGCATCCTCCACTGTAGACAATAATATCAACAAGACCTGTTTGTGCACCTCTGCAGGTGTCAGAGATGCAGTGGCACAATGTGGCAGGATGGACTGGCCAAGGGGGATCGCTGTTAGGGACTAAAAGGTGGGAACTAGGTGGTCTGGTCTTTCTTTTATACTCCTAACTTCCCTGTCCTTCTTTAGAACCCTTCCGAGCAAACACATGGAGAGAATTGTGGAGAACATCGCCAAGTACAACATTTCAGCCCTGCTTGTCGTTGGGGGATTCGAGGTATATCTCAATGTCCTCACATGCGGTGCTCTAGGGCTGGGCGATATATCGATATACACGATATATCTGTGCGATATATCCATCCATCCATCTTCTTCCGCTTATCCGAGGTCGGGTCGCGGGGGCAACAGCCTAAGCAGGGAAATCCAGACTTCCCTCTCCCCAGCCACTTCGTCTAGCTCTTCCCGGGGGATCCCGAGGCATTCCCAGGCCAGCCGGGAGACATAGTCTTCCCAACGTGTCCTGGGTCTTCCCCGTGGCCTCCTACCGGTTGGACGTGCCCTAAACACCTCCCTAGGGAGGCGTTCGGGTGGCATCCTGACCAGATGCCCGAACCACCTCATCGGGCTCCTCTCCATGTGGAGGAGCAGCGGCTTTACTTTGAGTTCCTCCCGGATGACAGAGCTTCTCACCCTATCTCTAAGGGAGAGCCCCGCCACCCGGCGGAGGAAACTCATCTTGGCCGCATGTACCCGTGATCTTATCCTTTCGGTCATGACCCAAAGCTCATGACCGTAGGTGAGGATGGGAACGTAGATCGACCGGTAAATTGAGAGCTTTGCCTTCCGGCTCAGCTCCTTCTTCACCACAACAGATCAGTACAACGTCCGCATTACTGAAGACGCCGCACCGATCCGCCTGTCGATTTCACGATCCACTCTTCCCTCACTCGTGAACAAGACTCCTAGGTACTTGAACTCCTCCACTTGGGGCAGGGTCTCCTCCCCAACCCGGAGATGGCACTCCACCCCTTTCCGGGCGAGAACCATGGACTCGGACTTGGAGGTGCTGATATAGAAAATGACTATATCGTGATATTCGAGCATACACTCACGCAGTTGCTTTTAGCTGCGGGCATGACACTATCAATCAATCAATGTTTATTTATATAGCCCCAAATCACAAATGTCTCAAAGGACTGCACAAATCATTACGACTACGACATCCTCGGAAGAACCCACAAAAGGGCAAGGAAAACTCACACCCAGTGGGCAGGGAGAATTCACATCCAGTGGGACGCCAGTGACAATGATGACTATGAGAAACCTTGGAGAGGACCTCAAATGTGGGCAACACCCCCCCCCTAGGGGACCGAAAGCAATGGATGTCGAGTGAGTCTAACATGATATGCTTTGCTCTGATTCGGGGGTACTTGAATTAAAAGCATTTTCACAGGGGGTAAATCGATGAAAAAAGGTTGAGAACCACTGGCATAGAGAATGTCACAGTGAACCCTGAAAAACTGTCCGAAAACATCTGATTTTAATTTACTGGCATTTGCACAGAGCATGCAGTCGCCATAACTTCATAAGGAAGAAAGTGAATAACCATGAATTGATTAACATAGGCGTTTCTCACTCCTTCTCACAGAGACGTAAAACAAGCCCGCCTTCTTTCATACGGCACATACTGTCGCGCCTGGAGCGTCACACGCCCTCGCCGAGCAGAGAGGTAGCAGCATGGCTAAAGT
The DNA here is from genome assembly GCF_033978795.1 of Nerophis ophidion. NCBI lineage: Eukaryota > Metazoa > Chordata > Actinopteri > Syngnathiformes > Syngnathidae > Nerophis > Nerophis ophidion. The sequence continues at coordinate 45,105,523 of NC_084629.1, read as the reverse complement.
TAGCTGAGGCAGGTGGCGCAAGCGGAGCGGAGCGGTGACATTACAAGAGAGAGAAGGTGCGAAACTGATCACAAATGGAGAAAGAACAATTAATGCCTTCAAGTGGGAATATATTCAGCAGACAACAGCAATATGCAAGGTATGCAGCAGAAGTGTTACTACAAAAGGTAGCAGCAGTATTCATTTTTTCTTTCATTTAAAAAGTAATCAATACAGTTTTGGTCAATTGACTTAGTTGGGATTTCCCTCTGTGCATGAAAGTTTAAAAGTAGCATATACAGTGGGGCAAAAAAGTATTTAGTCGGCCACCGATTGTGCAAGTTCTCCTACTTAAATGATGACAGAGGTCTGTAATTGTAGAAAAAAAATCCAGGAATTCACATTGTAGGAATTTTAAAGAATTTATTTGTAAATTATGGTGGAAAATAAGTATTTGGTCAACCATTTAAAGCTGTCACTGATAAAAGGAGGTTTTGGCGCAAAATCTCACGATGGATGGCCCCATTCATTCTTTCCTTAACACGGATCAATTGTCCTGTCCCCTTAGCAGAAAAACAGCCCCAAAGCATGATGTTTCCCCACCCCCATGCTTCACAGTAGGTGTGGTGTTCTTGGGATGCAACTCAGTATTCTTCTTCTTCCAAACACGACGAGTTGAGTTTATACCAAAAAGTTCTATTTTGGTTTCATCTGACCACATGACATTCTCCCAATCCTCTGCTGTATCATCCACGTATCCATTTTGGTATAAACTCAACTCGTCGTGTTTGGAGGAAGAAGAATACTGAGTTGCATCCCAAGAACACCATACCTACTGTGAAGCATGGGGGCGGAAACATCATGCTTTGGGGCTGTTTTTCTGCTAAGGGGACAGGACGATTGATCCGTGTTAAGGAAAGAATGAATGGGGCCATGTATCGTGAGATTTTGAGCCAAAACCTCCTTCCATCAGTTGACCAAATACTTATTTTCCACCATAATTTACAAATAAATTCTTTAAAATTCCTACAATGTGAATTCTCGGACTTTTTTTCACATTCTGTCTCTCACAGTTGAAGTCTACCTATGATGAAAATTATAGACTTCTGTCATCATTTTAAGTGGGAGAACTTGCGCAATCTGTGGCTGACTAAATACTTTTTTGCCCCACTGTACTGTATCAATGCAGTATGAAGAAGAATGTTTTAATGTAGACACATAGAATCATCATACTGGTGTGATTATATGCATCAAGTGTTCATTCAAGGCTAAGGAAAAATATCGAGATATATATCATATATCACGCGATATGGCATAAAAATATCGCAATGTTAATAAAAAGCCAAATATCGCCCAGCCCTACTGTGGTCTTTCCCGGCCCTCAGTGATTTCCCTTGCAACTATCCAAGGCCTACCGAGGAGTACTGGAGCTCTTTGAAGCCCGAGGTCGTTACGACGAGCTGTGCATCCCCATGTGTGTCATTCCTGCTACCATCAGCAACAACGTGCCCGGAACGGACTTCAGTCTGGGAGCAGACACCGCTGTCAACGCCGCCATGGAGGTATTTTAATAAGATCAATTACAATTTCTATTTTAACTTGGATGTTTATTTACATTTAATATGACACTATGGTGTGGAACTATCAGATTGGAGGTCTTTATTTTTTCATGGATGTTTTCAGAATGATTGTGCCTACCTACACTTACCACCCTCCCCCTTAGGGCTGCGACAAGATAAAGCAATCTGCCTCCGGGACAAAGCGACGCGTGTTTGTGGTGGAAACGATGGGGGGCTACTGCGGTTACTTAGCGACCAGCACTGGGATAGCTGTGGGCGCTGATGCAGCCTACATCTTTGAGGACCCCTTTAACATCCATGACTTGAAGGTAGCACAACTCACTGGCGTTCAGGTTCCCTCCTCCCCCCATGTTTATTTTTAGCACGCTGTCTTTTCAGACCAATGTAGAGCATCTAACAGAGAAAATGAGGAAGGACATCCAGCGGGGGCTCGTATTGAGGTCAGTCCATTTACCTAGACTCAATACCTGTTCCCAGGCCTCGATTTTGAAGTTGAACTTTTTAAGGTCGAGGCAAGTGTTGCCTCAAAAGAGGGTTCACATTGTAGGACACCAAGGCAAACATTATTTTCTTTCAAGGCAGGGGCTCTGAAGCATTCATGTATATATATATATATATATATACATATATATATATATATATATATATATTTGTGTTTGTATATATACTGTATATATATGTTTGTATACAGTGGGGCAAAAAAGTATTTAGTCAGCCACCGATTGTGCAAGTTCTCCCACTTAAAATGATGACAGAGGTCTGTAATTTTCATCATAGGTACACTTCAACTGTGAGAGACAGAATGTGGGAAAAAATCCAGAAATTCACATTGTAGGAATTTCAAAGAATTTATTTGTAAATGATGGTGGAAAATAAGTATTTGGTCAACCATTCAAAGCTCTCACTGATGGAAGGAGGTTTTGGCTCAAAATCTCACGATACATGGCCCCATTCATTCTTTCCTTAACACGGATCAATCGTCCTGTCCCCTTAGCAGAAAAACAGCCCAAAAGCATGATGTTTCCACCCCCATGCTTCACAGTAGGTATGGTGTTCCTGGGATGCAACTCAGTATTCTTCTTCCTCCAAACACGACGAGTTGAGTTTATACCAAAATGGATACATGGATGATACAGCAGAGGATTGGGAGAATGTCATGTGGTCAGATGAAACCAAAATAGAACTTTTTGGTATACCGGCCACCAGACACTTTTTTTCTCTTAATGTGGCCCCCGAGTCAAAATAATTGGACAGGCCTGGACTAAAGTATTAATTTAACTTTTTTTTTTTAAATAAGAAAAATTTAAACTATAAATCTAAAGGATTTTAAGTATTTAATTTGTATCAAACACTGGTATCTGTGCCTTTTTATATAATGTGTACACACATTTTGAAGGTACATATAGGGATTAGGAATGCACCGAAATGAAAATTTGTGGCCGAAGCCGAAGCAAATTTAAACGCTTGGCCGAAGGCCGAATACCGAATAATGAATGCAGTTTTTCACAAATGTTTTTATATTGCATACATAGCCTAGAATAAATATTTAGACATGTTTTTCAAACAAAGTAATTTTTTATTGAATATTGACATTTTTTTTAATATTCCAGTAGGCTTTGCTTTTCAAAAAAAGCACAAAGTTTTTCATTTATATTAGGCCTCCAAACAAAACATGCATTCCAAAAAAAAATAAAGTGCATTAAAGTGGATAAACCAACAACAAATGAATTATTGTCCTTTTAGCAAAATTCTGCTTAGCCACAGTAGATATGCTAATAATGTAAACAGAAGGCTTAAGTAAATCTCAATTAAGTGTGTGCTTGTAACCTCATACACTTATACAGGTAGCCTACACAACAGGCTAATAATGTAAACAGAGGCCCCACTAAATCTCAATAAGTGTGTGCTTGTAACCTCTTACACTTATACAGGTACACAACATATCCCAACGTCACCGCGTCACTGCACGTTGGTTGATTGCGTCACCGCGTCAAAAAATTGCGTCACACGCCACTATTCGGCCTTGTTCTTAACTCATTCCACCGAAGTCCGAATGTGGCTTTTTTTTGCCATATTCGGCCGAATATATTCGGTTACCGATTAATCGGTGCATCCCTAATAGAGATATTTTTTTTATACTTTTTATTTTTTACTGTTTTTATTTATTTATTAAATGCTTTTTACTGAATATGCACAAGCACTGTTTTTTAATATTATGTGATAATGCTAAACATAATTTTTTTATGTACTGTCTGTCATTGTACGTAAAAAAAAAAAAAGGTAAATGGTTGTACGTGTATTGCGCTTTTCTACCCCCTTTTTAAGCAACCCAAAGCGCTTGACTTGAACTTTGGAGTCTGCAATAAAGCTTGTTCGAAAATATTATATTTCATGGTAAGCAAATACAGGCAACAAATCCTATTTTTCGAGTGTTTGAGGTAGGTTTAATTATTTGTATAGCACAACAGAAAAGTGAAAAAGAAAATGGAATAAAAACCAAAGTAAGTACAGACAAGGCTATAAATACACAGTTAAAACGCACCAAATAATAAATGGGAAAACCAAAATGAGCAGCAAAAATAAAATAAGGAATATTCATAAGATGAGTCAAAAGGCATAAATAAAAATGTACAGCTCAGCTTGTTTGAAACACCAGTGCAAATGAGTGTGATTTTAATAGATATTTAAAAGTCACAAGAGAGTTCGCAGATTAGAGGAGTAGTTTTAATTCATCTTTTAAATTGTATTTCTTAAATTTATAATCAGATCTATGTGCAGGACACTTTGCTTAGTAAAAAATATTTTACGGTTCATTTTATCGTAGATTCCTGGGGACATAAATGGCATTTTATAGTGTTCCCTATAAAACTCTAATCTTTACATTAGGTTGAATAGAACTTTTTGGGTGGGCTGGGTGTGAGCTCTCAGGAAAATTCGGTGAATTAAAGCACCTTTTTTCCTGCTTATTTGCCTTGATAGGAATGAAAAATGCCACGAACACTACACTACAGAGTTCCTCCACAAGCTGTATTCAGCCGAGGGGAAGGACATTTTTGACTGTCGGGTCAACGTGTTGGGTCACCTCCAACAGGTACGGCGCCAGCTGGTGGGATTTATCCAATTCACCGATGATAAACCAGTGTCTCTCTGTTCTCTTGACCTCACCAGGGAGGGGCGCCGTCGCCTTTTGACAGAAACTACGGCACCAAGCTGGGAGTGAAAGCCATCCAGTGGATAAGTGAGAAGTTGACCGAAAACTTCCGGCAAGGTAAAAGTTTCACTTTTTGCCAATTTATTTTTATGACACTGTTTTGTATGAACAGGCTTAGGTTGGAATTAGGGGTTAAATCACCCAAAAATATTCCGGAGCGTGGTGCACGCTGCTGCTCACTGCTCCCCTCACCACACCCAGTGTGTGTGTGTGACAATCGTTTAAGTTATGTAAAATTCTAAAAAAAAAGTATTGAATTAATTTGAAGAATTGGAATTTGAAATAAATTTGCTCCACCACACAGGATTTTTATTTAGAAGTAGAAATAAATTGCAATTTAGTAGGAATGTTCCGATTGGGGATTTATGCTGCCGATTTTGATACCTATCATCCATGACTGAGATCGACCAATACTGTTGGATTTTATCAAATAAATTTCCTCCAAAAATGCGACTTATACTCCAGTGCGACGTATATATGTTTTTTTCCTTCTTTTTTATGCATTTTCGGCCGGTGCGACGTATACTCCGGAGCGATTTATAATCCGAAAATACGGTAGTTGTGATTTCCTTCTCTGCATGAAAGTTTAAAAATGCATATATTACTGCAGTATGAAGAAGAATGTTTTAATGTAGACACATAGAATCATCATACTGCTGTGATTATATGCATCAAGTGTTCATTGAAGGCGAAGGCAAAATATCAAGATATGTATCGTGTCATGGCCTAAAAATTTCGAGATATTAATAAAAGGCCCTACTTTAAATACTAAAACTACTTTCCTAACACTACAATTACTGTACAGTATTCAATATCTTCCTCCATTTTGAATGTGAAGTAATATAATTTTAATTTGAAAATAAAGAAATGCCAGAAATAAATGCTGGATCTTCCTTCAAGAAAGTGACATTCATAATTCCACTGTGTCAAATCCTCAGGTCGTGTCTTTGCCAACTCGCCAGACTCCGCGTGCGTCCTCGGCCTCAACAGGAAAGTCGTAGCATTCAGCCCCGTCACTACACTCAAGGACGCCACCGACTTTGAGTAAGCACACGCCAGGAGGAATGGTCGCAGCACACAGTCGTTAATCTTGAGTCATGAAATTATGGAATGTTTTCTTGCAGGCATCGGATGCCCAAAGTCCAGTGGTGGTACAACCTGCGGCCCATGCTGAAGATGTTGGCCAAATACCAAACCAGCTTCTGCGAATATGTGCCAGGAGAGATCGAGCATGTGACACGTCGCTCTATCAGCATTGACTCGGGCTTCTAGGTGCTCCCACATTGCACTAAGCACTTTTAAATCTTTACATGACTGCTTTTTTCATCAGCTACATTGGCGAGTGGGATTAAGTCTGTGATCACTGTTTTTGTAATGGACTACTGCTATTTTTTATTAATGAGGCCTTCAGTACTATACAGGTTTGATTACAGTAGAACCCTTTAAGCAGAGATTTTAACAAGGGGTCTGGGACCCTTAGGGTAAGACTTTGGTTGATTGGACTTTAAGAAGTAGTTTTTTTTTTTATATTTCCCCCACAACTTTTCGACAAATTTAAAAGACACATCTACATTGATAGAACACACTGTCGTGAACAGATAAAAGGGGGAAGGAAACATTTTTCAGTCCGCAATGCACGCATTCAGCGTTAGAGCACCCGTTTATTCACCTGTCCCTTCTACGAAAATGACACACCCCTATCGCTGCTGTGCTAATCACAAAGTTTTGTCGGATTGGCCGCGATCCTAAGTGTGTTGATTGATTGACCTGCTCAGTGGCCTAGTGGATAGAGTGTCCGCCCTGCGATCGGTAGGTAGTGAGTTAAAACCCCGGCCGAGTCATACCAAAGACCATAAAAATGAGACCCATTACCTCCCTGCTTTACACTCAGCATCAAGGGTTGGAATTGGTGGTTAACTCACCATAAATGAATCCCGAGCGCGGCCACTGCTGCTGCTCACTGCTCCCCTCACCTCCCAGGGGGTGATCAAGGGTGATGGGTCAAATACAAAGAATTATTTCGCCACACCTAGTGTGTGTGACAATCATGGGTACTTTAACTTATTTAACTTTAGATATGTGACATGACAAAAAAAAACAGACAAATAAGCCTACCTTCCATCTCAGAAAGTGCGGGTTAACAAGATACCTTTTTAGCACCTGTTTTATTTAAAACATATTTTTGGGAAATGGCGTTGAGTACCTTAAACAAGCGCAAACAAGTATAACCCATTTACCATTTACAATATATATAACTGAATTAGTCTTTGCAGAGTCAAATCAGAAAGCCTTTAACTATACGAACAAATCTACAAGTAACATTTGAACATTCTTCACTGTCTTAAATCTATAAAATAAGTCAACTGCTTTTGAAATAGCTTTTTAAAAATATACATATTGTACATAGAAGAAAGACACATGCACCACTTTCAAAATTATGTGGCCGCTACATAGCAGTGAGTTCTATGGTTGTCATCACACTTTTTCCTCTTTTCCGTCGCCTGTATCTTTCCGCCGCAGCATCACAAAACCATGAAAAAGTCTTATAAAGGTGGTTCGACCAGTAGATAATGGTGACTTTTTACAGAAAATTAGAATTTTGAGGTTTCACTGTATTCTTGATGTTTAAAGTGCATTGAATTACATTGTAAAAAACATGAATGCAGTAGTGTTAAAATGTGTTTTAAATTACTGAATCAATGAATAAGAGGCAAAAGTGTAATAATGTTTTTTATCCATGTTGTAACATCCTCAAGGGTCCATTCATTTTACTCTAAATGTTGATTTAAGATGTTATGTCCTTAAATATTTACACGCTGTGAGATCTTCGTAAGTAGTTCATCAAACAGATTAGAGGATATAACCATGCATTTAATTACATATTTTAAATGTGCAAACAGATGGCTTCATTAAAAAGGTGACGCAACAGTGTTGAAATATCCTCATCATGGAAAGAAATGTGTTTATAAATGGTGAAAAGCAAACTGCTACCACTTCACAGAACCACAAAAGTGACATTTTACAATAAACTCCTTTGTTTAAATCATTTCTGAACACTGCTCTAAACTTTGGAAGCAAACTCACAACACTCTTTAAAAGTTGAATGAAAAGGGAAACTCATCTGTGGTCTTCTCCTTGTTAGCCGAGGGGCTCTTGGAGGAGAAGGCGAACTGGAAGTCCTCACTTTGCTCTGCTTGGTTGAACAGGAAGTCCAGGCCTGCAGAGACACGCTTTGACATTTAGTTCAAAGCAGGTAACACAGTAAGAATGTTTAGATTTGATACTTACCGCCTGACTTTGGCTCCGTGTTTTTCTGAAAGCAGAAAGTAAATGCTTTTGTGTGTTTTTTTTTTTTTTTTTGCAATTAAAAATCAAATAGAGCAAGCTTATACCTTCTCGCTGAAAAAAGAGCTTCCAAATGGAAAAGCTCCATCCTGGAAAGACATTAGGAAATGAGTGCACTGGGAGAAAAAGTTCAGAATGTTATTTCCTCCCCTCTCACTTCATCGTTAGAGACCACATCAAAACCAGAGAAGCCTGGGGTGCAGGGATTTGAGTTCAGAGAGAACGTGAAAGCTGGAGATTTGTTGTCGGACGTTTCCTGAATTGGGGAACAAGCTGGGCTAAAGCTGAATTTAAAACACACACATTCACTATTAGTTCTTGCTTGCTGTTTTCAAAGAGATTGGAGGGCAGAAAGCAGGAACCTTACTTAAAGTGGAATGACGGCGTTACAGGCACACTGTCGTTTGGAGTAGAGGAAGACTGAGGGTGAGCAACCTCACACGGTAATGGAGGAAGAGTGACTTGCTCTTCATTATTCACGTGGCTCAGTGTCTCCTCTTGCTCTGCTGCTCTTTCTTCCATGTCTTCCTCTGCTGCCTCCTCTATCTCTGATACTGTTGCCTGTTGTGCCCGTGAAAAGAAAGAACGCAAATTGCAAGTGTCAAGACACTAGGTTGTGACTAACTCATTAAAATGTAAAAATTATACATTACCTTGAAGGAAATTCACACACAAAAACCTAGCTTTTGACATTTTGACAGGTGTTAAAATATTTTTATATTGAAAATATACAGCATGTATAGGTCAACTGTATATTTATTTCATATTTCATTCATTTTATTTATATAATTATTTGTAAACTGTAAAATATGTGTCATTAAATAAATCTACGATTGAAAATAAATGCTGTGGTGCAGATATAGTAATTCATAGCATACACACTAATACAGAAGTAACTTAATTTACGAGCCTCTTTGGTTCTGTGACAGAGCTCTTAACTCAATATGCATGTATCTTAAATCAACATTTCCCGATGGAATTAATTTAATTGGTGCTTGTCCCCCCCCCCCAAAAAAAGCACACATTTAACACACAATGTCGTAAAAACAAACTTTTTAAAAGGAAATATTGTTTGAACAATAATACAATATAATGTACCACAAACAACCACAGGAGTTTTATGAAGTTATGTAATAATAATGTACAGCATTCACCTTAGACAGAGGACTTCTGCAGTATCAAACACAAAATAAGCAGCTTGTCAATATTTTCATGGATAAATGCCCGCTGTTTAGATATTATTTTAAACAATCTTGGCTGGCGTTAGACTCATTCTGCTTCAATATGGTGCAGAGTATCAATGAAACACTCAAATTGTTTCGCCAAGTTAGCGACCCACTTAGTCATATTTTTGAGCACTATAATTCACACTCACTTTATTTCTTCCCTTGGTTGGAAAACAAAGTTATGTTGATCTCTAGTTATACGCTAATGATAGACCAGGTGTTTTGCTATGTTAACTAGTAGCAGGGATTTATGCAAAGTTGTGTACAAACCATAACATGAGGTGCACCTGCACAATCCAAACATTGTGATATTTCATTTCAAAACAAAGCGCCATATGGAGCTCTCGTATTGGATCGGTTCAAAACTTACTGCCCGAATTTCTTGGTCCTCTTCTTCCTCACTGTGCATCTCAGGTTGTTCTGAAGAAATATGTTATAGCTTTACTTAGTTTGAATAAGTCAAACAGAAAAAAACATCATGTAAACCCTGTGCTTACTCTCTGTTTGTGGATTTAACGTTACACTTTGCTTATTGCCTCTTGTTTTATCAGCACTGCATTTCTCAACCTCACTTTCTGCACCCATGTCTTCAGTAGTCCCATCTGCATCAGCTTCTGGACCACTCTGCCATCTCTTGCTCAGGTTTGTGTTAATAAACAATACAATAAAGACAAATGATGATCTATGATAAAGTTATACCGAGTGCACCGCAATACCTTTTTCTCGTCGAGAATGAGAGAAGTGATGGCAGTAATAGAATCTTCCACAAATGAAGGCTGCGTTTCTATGGCTGGGTCATTGGTGTGCAGCTGCTGAGGGTTACTGAAAAAAGATGTGACAAAAACTCCGTTTTCTTGGACATAATTAGGTATTACTCAATTTTCTGTAGCTACCTGTCAGCTGATTGCTCTGAAGAAGATGACTGGGCAACAGTCTCTGGTAAAAGATAAAACATAGCTGTTAAACATACTAACACAAACATGAGGGCAATGTTGGGGAAAAAAAATAACATTGTACGTGTACGGAGTTGTAGAGTCATGACAATTAAGTTTTAAATGTTATAAAAATAATGCTGTTATATTACAAACAATAACTTGTGAAATAATAAAGCAGCCGTGCCAGGAAATGTTATGAGAATAAAGACATAATACAAGAAACAGTTGTAATGTTCAAAGTGTGAAATCAAAATATTTAAAGGTTAAAGCCCTAACACTATGAGGGGAAATAAGTAGCTTTACATACACAAAGTATTAGTAAAAATGAAGTGGATTTTACTATATGAAAAAAGAAATGTTTGATCAACTTTGAAAAAAACGAAACAGTGCATTTACAAATAAAACATGTAATATTTAAAGAAGTATTGCAAGCATAATATAAGAAACAATATATTTTATGGAAATAGAGTAAAAACATTACTAGAATAACATCTTACATTTATGAGCACAAAATTTGTAATTTTTTGAATGGAGACAATTTTACCGCAAGATAAAGATGTTTTTTTAATGACACTAAAGATGTTTTTATACATCAAACATGTTTAAATATTACAATAATAACATCCTAATTTATGAGCACAAAAGTTGTAATTTCATTACCATTTTTTTTTAAATGGAGACAATTTTACCACAAGGTGAAGATGATTTTATGACACTTAAGATGACTAAAATGTTAAAAAAAAAAAGGGGTTTAATGCTTGATTGATTGATACTTTTATTAGTAGATTGCACAGTACAGTACATATTCCGTACAAGTGACCACTAAATGGTAACATCCGAATAAGTTTTTCAACTTGTTTAAGTCGGGGTCCACGTTAAGCAATTCATGGTAAAGGGAAAACATTTTTATAGATTATATTTCTTTAATTATAATAGAAAATTATTACAAGGAGACATTTTTTTATTTGATGAGGATTACAGGTTAAATTCTATAGGCTCCAGCACCGCCCGCAACTCCGAAACGGACAAGCGGTAGAAAATGGATGGTAAATGGGTTGTACTTTTATAGCGCTTTTCTACCTTTTTTTAAGGAACTCAAAGCGCTTTGACACTATTTCCACACACACACATTCACACACTGATGGCGGGAGCTACCATGCACGGTGCTAACCAGGACCCATCAGGAGCAAGGGTGAAGTGTCTGGATGGATGGAAAAAAAACCTACGTTTACACTCAGATTTACCCTATTGGCTTTGTTGTTTTTTTTCATTTAACCAGAAGTATTTTGAACAAATAATTTATGATATAACTGAATATAGTGAATACCGGGGTCAGACACGTTTAGTTTTGTATGTGTTTGGCAATTTTGTTGGAATATATTATTTTTCATAAAATAATGTTAACAACTTTCCAACTTTCTTTATGATTCTCAGTTTGACCTTAATACCCTTTCTTAATAACTGGTCAATTTCTGATTAAAAAAAAAAAAGGGTTTGTTACCTTGGTGATGGCCTCCTTCCATGTTGTCATTGTCCATGTCATCATTAAAAGCCTGCAGCTTTTGGGCAAATGGCTTTTTATGAGCCTGGAACAGCTGCCTGTAGCTTACAATTTTGTCTGCGTACACGTCCCTTGATGGGGTAGAAGTACAGAAAAACAGTGATTGTACTCAATATATAATATACTAAACTAACAATAGACTGACCCACTTGTCATTGCTGTAATTGACTTTAATGCTCTCCAGTTCTGCTCTCAGAGTCCGCTCATACTGAAGCAGCAAGCCCTGAGTCGCCTTCATGCTGCGGGTTCGATATAACAATCACAATATTATTACCTTCATCCTCAAGTGTTCCTATAATTGATCATACCTTTTTCCAACTTCCCTGTTGTGTTTTAGAGTGTTCCGTTTCAATCCAATTTCCTCATCCATTTGAGCTATATTCCTGCGCATTTTTTCAATGTAAGTCCTCCTTTCTGCAATGTCAGCTCTATAAACTGTTGGTACATACAGCAGAGTATTTGTAGTACACAACAAATAACAAAAGCACCTAGGGCTGGGGGATTTGAAAAACATCTCGATATTTTTCAGGCCATTTCGCGAAACACGATATATATCTCCATATTTTGCCTTTAAAACACTCTTCTTCATACTGCATTAATATATGCTAATTTTAAACTTTCATGCAGAGAGGTAAATCACAACTAAGTCAATTGACCAAAAGTGTATTTAGTAAACAGTTATCAAGCAGTGGCACAAACATTCATGTCATTTCCAAAACAGAAAGTGCAAGATTGTCAGAGACATTTTAAAACAAGCTATTAGTGCACTTTTGTGCATGATGTCACTAAGATGACATATCAAAACAACACTAAATTAAAGTGCACTTTTTGTACAGAACAACACTACGATAGTTTAAAACAAATAAAGTGCACTTTTGTGCATGATGTCACACAAGATATTTCAATAAGTGTCAAATAAAAATTAGCCGCATAATAGGAAATCAAATAGTGTTTGTCCTTAGCAATGTGGTAGTTTACTGCAGACATTATCTCCTTTTGTTGTTGTCTATTTCTTTCATACGGTGTTGATCTGGAAATGTTTGCCTCGGCATTTTGATGGTGTGGGCGTGTGGCACCGAATGGAGATGTTGACATGCAGAGTAAGCACTCTTCATTCTCTAGCAGGTGACTTTTCAAATGATGCTACACATTAGCAGTAATGCTACTTTTGGTAGCAACGCTTGTGCCCCACACTTGACAAATTAAAGTTGTCTAATCGACATATTCCCACTTGAAGCCGAGCCACCGCCATACGATGGACCCCCTGTTGTTTTTCTTGGGAATTAATTCTTCCTTCATTCATTACCAGATTCGCACTTTCTTTCTCTCGTATTACCACTCGCACAGCTGAGCTGGCATATACGTATGTGAGGTATGACGTGACGTATGTAAGAAGGTGCGCTTGCTGTCTGTGAGAAGGAACCAAAGAAGGAGTGGGAAGAGCCTGTAGTGTAATGCCAGCAGCCAAAAGCAACTGTGTGAGAACGTATACTCCAATATCACGATATAGTCATTTTCTATACCGCACAGAGACAAACCCGCGATATATCGCGTATATCAATATATCGCCCAGCCCTATAAGCACCCTTTGTTTCATTTAAAATAGCCAAAAGTTTGAGTTTATTTGGGACATGCATGCATACATCACAATTTCCAGTTTCTCTATTCAACATGTTCGAAAAGGAGTAGGAAGAAGCTGAGCTTATCTAATCCTACCCCTTTTCTTTTACATAGCAGTTGCTGAAACGTTTGCTCACTTTCTGCTTTTAATTTATTCACAATGTACTCCATAAGTAATAACAATAAAAATACATAGATAATAATTGGTGAAGTAAATTATATTTCATATTGTGAAATGAGTAAGATTATCTTGAAAATGAATGGATGGATGAAACACATTCAGAATGTTTATCATGGCTCTTCTTCTTTGTACTTTGTAAACACTTTAAGTTTGAAGAGTTTCTTGAAGTAGATCATATAAGTCAGGGGTGTCCGAACTTTTTCCACTGAAGGCCACACATGGAAAAATTAAACCATGCGGGGCCTGTTTTGATATTTTTCGTTTTCAAACCTTAACAAAATATATGAATTCTTTTTTTTTTTTTTACCTTCTGGACTCCCAGGGACCATAGAGGGTCTCCATCATTAACATGTTAAAAATAAGTCAAATTATTATTTTCATTTTTCACAGAACGCTTACAGTAAATCTCTATATCAACTTCAGGTTGATATAAAGTTAAAAAAAAAACAAAGGTTTTATGCCTTTTCAGTCAAAGACAACTTTGTTTTTTATAGTAAAACTGAAATATGCAGTATTTCCCCCATTTCCCAAAACATTCAGAGAGCAATGTTTGATCTGAATTAATTGGAGACCCATTGATTTAAATGTATTATTATTTCTGAGTAATCACAGTGAAAAAATACATTAAATCCCACTAAATATCTTTGGGATCCAAAAGGTCCCCCACTCATAAAGTGATACATTTTTATTATTATTTCTTTTACTTTAAACACATACATTACGAGATCAACTTCAGATATATCTGTCGATTTTACGTTTGAACTATTATTTTGTTGGTTTTACGCTCTTTTGTCAAAGAAAACACATGTTTTTATATGGCGACCACACAATATATGCACATAATATTTTCAACATAAAACATTACAAAGTGAAATATTTGAAGTAATTAGAACCTTGAATATGTCAATAATTCATTATAAAAAAAAATGTTTAACTTTTTTTTTGTCAGCATTGGCAATAAGAGCAAAATAAAGAAAGACAAAAGAAAAACAAACAGCCTTGATGGCAGCTTTGTGTCAACATTGCAACTTTTCGCTGTTAGATTTCACCTTATTCTACTTTGCTTAGTGTTTTTTTTTGCAATAACATTTCCAGAATGTGTGGCGGGCCACTAAACAATTAGCTGCGGGCCGCACTTTGGACACCCCTGATATAAAGTACATTGTTTGATTTATTTGCTTAACCCATTCCATAACTTAATTCCTCACACAGATATACTGAGGGTCTGAAGTGTTGTACATGCGTACAAATGTTTTAAATTACACTTTTCTCTGAGATTATATGTCTCCTCTTTTGTTGAAAATAATTGTTGTATATTCTTTGGTAGCAGATTATAGTTGGCTTTTTGTATAATTTTAGCTGTTTGCAAATTCACTATGTCATGGAATTTGAAGTTTAACACATACCTTCAATTTGTTGGTCGATTTGTTTCTTCTTTGCAGAAAGCTCACGAAATTCAACAACTATTCAACAGAGTAAAAGAAAAGTATTGAATACAATTTGTAGGGAAAAAAAGGGATAAATTCATGAGAAAGTATCTAATCTAGAGCAGGGGTCACCAACGCGGTGCCCGCGGGCACCAGGTCGCCCGTAAGGACCAGATGAGTCGCCCGCTGGCCTGTTCTAAAAATAGCTCAAATAGCAGCACTTACCAGTGAGCTGCCTCTATTTTTTAAATTTTATATATTTACTAGCAAGCTGGTCTCGCTTTGCTCGACATTTTTAATTCTAAGAGAGACAAAACTCATATAGAATTTGAAAATCCAAGAAAATATATTAAAGACTTGGTCTTGACTTGTTTAAATAAATTCATAAATTTTTTTACTTTGCGTCTTATAACTTTCAGAAAGACAATTTTAGAGAAAAAAATGCAACCTTAAAAATGATTTTAGGATTTTTAAACACATATACCTTTTTACCTTTTAAATTCCTTACTCTTTTTCCTGACAATTTAAATCAATGTTCAAGTCAATTTTTTTTTTTTATTGTACAGAATAATAAATAAATTTTAATATAATTCTTCATTTTAGCTTCTGTTTTTTAGAAGAAGAATATTTGTGAAATATTTCTTCAAACTTATTATGATTAAAATTCAAAAAAAAAATTCTGGCAAATCTAGAAAATCTGTAGAATCAAATTTAAATCTTATTTCAAAGTCTTTTGAATTTCTTTTGAAATTTTTGTTCTGGAAAATCTAGAAGAAATAATTATTTATCTGTTAGAAATATAGCTTGGTCCAATTTGTTATATATTCTAATAAAGTGCAGATTGATTTTAACCTATTTAAAACATGTCATCAAAATTCAAAAATTAATCTTAATCAGGAAAAATTACTAATGATATTCCATAAATTATTTTTTTAATTTTTTCAAAAAGTTTCAAATTAACCAGTTTTTCTCTTCTTTTTTTCGGTTGAATTTTTAATTTTAAAGAGTCGAAATTAAAGATAAACTATGTTTCAAAATTAAATTTTCATTTTTTTCCTGTTTTCTCCTCTTTTAAACGGTTCAATTAAGTGTTTTTTTCATCACTTATTCTCTACAAAAAACTTTCCGTAAAAGGAAAAAAAATGTACGACGGAATAACAGACATACCCATTTTTTATATACATATATATAGATTTATTTATTAAATGTAAATTGAGCAAATTGGCTATTTCTGGCAGTTTATTTATTTAAGTGTGTATCAAACTGGTAGCCCTTCGCATTAATCATTACCCAAGAAGTAGTTCTTGGTTTCAAAAAGGTTGGTGACCCCTGTTCTAGTGTAACATGTTTGTTAGCCAAAAAGCTAGACACATTAGCTCAGGTTAAATAATTTGGTTCACCCTAACAAATGTGCAAGTACTTATACCGTATTTCCTTGAATTGCCGCAGGGTATATAGTATGCACCTGCCTTGAATTACTGCCGGGTCAAACTCGCTTCCCAAAATAATTAGCGCATGCTTAGTATTACCGCCTGGTCAAACTCGTGACGTCACGAGTGACACTTCCCCTGTCATCATTTTCAAAATGGAGGAGGCTGATTTCAATCACATAAAGGGAAGAAGATTAAGAGCTATTCAGTAGGATTTAAAGTCCAAGCTACATCACACTCAAATTCTTACTTCATACCTTTGGTAAGTGCCGGAGTGAGAGGAGGTTTTAAAATAATTAGCGCATGCTTACTTTTACCGCATGCCTTTGGTAAGCTAGGAGTGAGGAGAGGTTTTAAATTAATTAGCGCCCGGGTGGCAATTCAAGGAAATACGGTAGGTAAGAATAAGTATACGATTGTGAATGAAATAAAACAACTTACCCAACTGGCAGAGGAGACTGTCTAAATTTGGTGAAATACTGAACGCCATTTTAGTTACAGTTAGCTTTAGCATTAGCTTTAGCATTAGCTTTAATTGTCCTCGCTTATTTTTTAGCTTCAATTTGCTGATTAGTGGCGCTCAACCATCTTGATTCTAAAACCAACATTTATTTTTAATATAAGCTTTTACGCAACTACCGTATATGATATCTTAAACTATGTATTTTAATTGATAAGCCTTATGTAATATATAATTTACGAATTTAACGTATTGGTCGCGTTTACGGGAGTTTTGTGAGGCGTATTTTAAGTGAGGGGCGGGGCTTCGGTGCTATTCTGGAAAACATTTTGCGTAACGCATCTGTACGGCCGACCGCTCGGCGCTATTCTGGAAACAACTCTACGTAGTTCGCCGGCATTCTCTGCGTAGCGCAGTGGTATCCTGGAACTCACTTGACGTAACTCATCTCTACGTCGACTTCGTGCATTGCTGCCAAGTGCATCAATAATACAGCATTTTGTATTAAATGTTATCCGGCTCAATTATGTCGCGGTCCGATTAAGGTAAGTGCTTAATAGTGTCAGTTTATATGGGACAGCGTTATCCTGCCGGTGGGTGTCGGTAAACAAAAGAGCGGACATGGGTGGGATTTAAATGGGAGGAGATCAGCTGCGCGAATAATGGTTTGCATTGTCTTGCTAAAATCAGCCGTGATTCCTCAACTGGTGGTTAATATATTCATATATGTGTCTAATTTGTTTGTTTTATCATCATTAATGAGTGGTGGTGGATTTTTGTCAGCCAGCATCAGTCCTTGCATGACTCAAAATATAGGTCAGGATCAGTGTGTGCATTATAACACCATCCATCCATTTTCTACCGCTTGTCCCTTTTGGGGTCACTGGAGCCTATCTCAGCTGCATGCGGGCGGAAGGCGGGGAACCCCCTGGACAAGTCGCCACCTTTATCGCAGGGCCAACACAGATAGACAGCCAACATTCACACACTACAGTGATTCTCAATCTGTGAACATTTTTTTTAACATTCAAGTACCCCCTAATCAGAGCAAAGCATTTTTGGTTGAAAAAAAAGAGATAAAGAAGTCAAATACAGCACTATGTCATCAGTTTCTGATTTAATAAATTGTATAACAGTGCAAAAATATTGCTCACTTGTAGTGGTCTTTCTAGAACTATTTGGGGAAAAAAGATGTGACAATAACTAAAAACTTGTTAAAAAAAATTAAGAAGTGGTTCAATTATAAATAAAGATTTCTACACATAGAAGTAATCAACATAAAGTGCCCTCTTTGGGGATTGTAGTAGAGATCCATCTGGATTCATGAACTTCATTCTAAACATTTCTTCACAAATAAATACATCCTTAACATGAATATTTATGGAACATGTCCACAAAAAATCTAGCTGTCAACACTGAATATTGCATTGTTGTATTTATTTTCACAGTTTATGAACTTACATTCATATTTTGTTGAAGTATTATTCAATAAATATATTTTTAAATGATTTTTGAACTGTTGCTATTTTTAGAATATGTAAAAAAAAATCTCACGTACCCCTTGGCATACCTTCAAGTACCCCCATTTGAGAACCACTGACACACTAGGGCAGGGGTCTGCAACCTGCGGCTCCAGAGCCCCATGTGGTTGTTTAGCACCATCGTTGTGGCTCCCTGGAGCTTTTTCAAAAATGTATGAAAATAAAAAAAAGATGGGGAAAAAATATATATATTTGTTTTATTAGGGTTTCTGTAGGAGGACAACATGACACAAAACTCCCTAATTATTAGAAATCCCAGTATTTATATCAAACATGATTCTCTGATGAGAGTATTTGGCGAGCACCGTTTTGTCCTACTAATTTTGGCGGTCCTTAAACTCACCGTAGTTTGTTAACATGTACAAAGGCCTACTGAAATTAGATTTTCTTATTTAAACGGGGATAGCAGGTCCATTCTATGTGTCATACTTGATCATTTTGCGATATTGTCATATTTTTGCTGAGAGGATTTAGTAGAGAGCATCGACGATAAAGTTCGCAACTTTAGGTCGCCTATAAAAAAGCCTTTACCGTAAATGGCAGACGATATGCGGGTGACGTCACGGGTTGTAGAGCTCCTCACATCCTCACATTGTTTACAAACATAGCCAGCAGCAGCTAGAGCTATTCGGACCGAGAAAGCGACAATTTCCCCATTAATTTGAGCGAGGATGAAAAATTTGTGGATGAGGAAATTTAGAGGGAAGGCCTAGAAAAAAACAAAAAGGCGAGGGCAGTGAGAGCGATTCAGATGTTTTTAGACACATTTACTAGGATAATTCTGGGAAATCCCTTATCTGTCTATTGTGTTGCTAGTGTTTTAGTGAGTTAAATAGTACCTTAAAGTCGGAGGGGTGTGGCCACGGGTGTTTTGACGCCAGAGTCTCTGAGAGAAGTCACGGCAGCTGCAGAAGGACGCTGGCTCCGCTGATCTCCGGTAAGAGACAACAATTTTCTCACCGAAAACTGCCGGTTGACATGTAGTCGGGATCCATGTTCGCTTTACTGCTCTGATCCATAGTAAAGCTTCACCTCCGGGAATTTTAAACAAGGAAACACTGTGTGTTTTTGTGGCTAAAAGTTTCCCACCTCCATCTTTCTACTTTGACTTCTCCATTATTAATTGAACAAATTGCTAAAGATTCAGCAACACAGATGTCCAAAATACTGTGGAATTGCGCGATGAAAAGAGACGAGTTTTAGCCGTAAGTGGTGCTGGGATAATATGTCCCTTCCAATCAATAACGTCACAAACACGCGTCATCATCGCGTCATCATTCCGCGACGTTTTCAACAGGATACCCCGCGGGAAATTTCAAATTGTAATTTAGTAAACTAAACCGGCCGTATTGGCATTTGTTGCAATGTTAATATTTCATCATTGATATATAAACTATCAGACTGCGTGGTCGCTAGTAGTGGCTTTCAGTAGGCCTTTAACTTTATTCAATGATGCCAGAGAAAGACATATTCTATGCCACTCATTCTTTGTCTCATTTTGTTCACCAAACCTTTTATACTGTGTGTGAATGCTCAAAGGTGAGCTTTGTTGGTGTTATTGAATTGTGTGGAGTGCTGCTTATCAAGCATATTTAGTCATTGCATGACTGCAAGATAATCAATGCCAACACTATTTAGACTAGCTGTATATACACATTACATCACTAAGCCTCAATTGTAGGTACATTTGAGATAATTTAATATCCTTTCCTTTTATCTTCTTTGTATAGAATTTAGTTTTGCATGTCTCATGACACATCATCTGTATGTAATATTGGGTGCATTTCAGATAATTGTTTGTGTGCCATGTTGTTCCAGACCACAGCAAACATGACCTAGCTTGCTATTAAAAGAAAACCGCCCGCCGATTCCTTTACCTTGGACACACACATCCATACCTTTGGCCATTCTGAGCCAGTCATTTCCAGGAGTTATCTCACCTTCTGAGTAGCCTCTGATTTACTAATGGTTTCTAATGTTGTAAAAATGTGTAGAATAAATATCAATCAATCAATGAGCATTTATATAGCCCTAAATCACTAGTGTCTCAAAGGGCTGCACAAACCACAACGACATCCTCGGTAGGCCCACATAAGGGCAAGGAAAACTCACACCCAGTGGGACGTCGGTGACAATGCTGACTATGAGAAACCTTGGAGAGGACTCAGCATATGTGGGCAACCCTATTTAAAGGCTAGAACAGGGGTAGGGAACCTATGGCTCTAGAGCAACATGTGGGTCTTTTGATGACTGCATCTGGCTCTCGGATAAATCTGAGCTGACATTGCTTAACATGATAAGTAATTAATAATTCCACTTGTAATCACAGTGTTAAAAACAACGTTCAAAATATAAAACATTCTCATGCATTTTTATGTTCAAGAAGTTGCGTTAATGGTAAGAAGTAATTTATTTATTATTGGTTAGTGTCGGGCTGGCCCTCCTGGGGGTTCTTCAGACCACCAAGAGCCTGTTTTAGGGTTACGATATTGTTTTATTTTAGTTTTCTCTCAGTTGCTTTACAGCAATTGTCTTTTTCTCTTTCGTCCTCACTCGCGCTCTGGCTCCAGCCCCAACTCTGTCTCTCCTCCTGGCTGCTGCTTATAACAGAGCGACAGGTGATTAGATAAAAAGGCCCAGGTGGGCCATCTACGCACCTGTCGCTGATTTCGAGGCCGGTCCTGGCAACATCCCACTTTTCTGCAGGCCACGCCCTCTCCACAGTTAGCTTCAGAATAATAATGTTATTACAAAGAATAAGAGACTTATTAAACTCTGGAAATGTTGGTCTTACTTAAAAATGCACGCGTTTGGTTGTGTTCAGTGTTAAAATTTTTTTTATATGGCTCTTAGGGAAATACATTTTAAAATATCTTGCTTCTTGGCTCTCTCAGACAAAAAGGTTCCCGACCCCTGGGCTAGAGTATACAAATGAGTTTTAAAGTGAGACTTAAATGCTTCTACTGAGGTGGCATCTCGAACTGTTACCGGGAGGGCATTCCAGAGTACTGGAGCCCGAACGGAAAACGCTCTATAGCCCGCAGACTTTTTTTGGACTCTAGGAATCACTAATAAGCCGGAGTCCTTTGAAGGCAGATTTCTTGCCGGGACATATGGTACAATACAATCGGCAAGATAGGATGGAGCTAAACCGTGTAGTATTTTATACGTAAGTAGTAAAACCTTAAAGTCACATCTTAAGTGCACAGGAAATTCAACATTTCTATCAATGAAGATTTGCTTCAGCCTGCGACACACAGTCATTTTGATAGTAGGCTAATATAGACACGTCATGTGTTTCCTTCACTATAAGACTTACAGTATATACGGCTGCATATGTTGTATTATTCTTTTATTTTTCCATATTTAACGTATTGTGTTGAAATTTGGGGAAATGTTTATAAAACAAACATAGACCCAATCATAAAACTTCAAAAAAGGGTCATTAGAATAATACACAAAGCCTGCTACTATGAACATACCAATCCCTTATTTATGAGTTCAAATGTGTTAAAATTTTCCGACATTGTGTTTTTAAAAACAATGGAAATTATGTTTCGAGTAAAGAACAACAGCCTTCCAGCTTGTATTCTCAGGCTATTTCATTTAAGAGGAGAAAACTATAATTTACGGGGGATATCGATTTTTGAAATGGGTAAAGCGAGAACAAATATAAAATACAAATGTATTACAGTTTTAGGAGTTAAATGGTGAAACAAGCTCAGTGATGAGCTGAAGACATGCAATTCTTTGGTAAGGTTTAAGAAAACATTGAAAGGTGAAATAATTGAAAATTATAAAATATAGTCACAATTACTTTCATCCCATTGATTTTTGATTTATTAATTTTTTTATGATGATGTTCCAGGCAATCTAATTTTCTGTGAAGGTATAGGATAGGCAAATATAAGCTTTAGCTTCAGCCTATTCCTTTTTTGGTCATTCTTTTTCTTTTCTTTCATGTTTAAATGTGCATTATTGTATACATATAACATGTACTGTAAAACTGATCACACACAATGGTTGATTGATTTGATTTGATTGATTATATGACCGAAATAAACTTATTTCATTCATTCATTCATTCTTTTCATTTTTTGTGGCTCCAGACTGATTTGTTTTTTGTGTTTTTGGTCCTATGTGGCTCTTTCAGCGTTTTGGGTTGCCGGCCCCAGCACTAGGGCATTATCACACAAACTACAATATTCTAAAAGCCTTTCTTTCTCTCTCTCTCTCTCTTTCTATGATCAGTTCCCACGTTCAGCACAATGACTGGACAATAGTCTTCATATCATCCCAGCATGGCCAGTGTGGAGGAGTCTCAAACGGAAGGAGAAGGCAGCCCCCAGATCATCTCCCTCAGGTCGGAAGCGTCCGCCAACCACGATGGAGACTTGGGGCCGTCCGTGCGGAGGAAGAGGAGGAAGAAGAGAGCGCAGCGTCCCGAGTCCATCATCATCTATCGCTCGGACGTGGAGCGGGAGCCCGAGGAGGACCAAGGGGGTGATGAGGGAGGAGTGGATAGAAGCTTGGAGGAAGGAGATAAGTTCCTCTGTACACCCACACACGAAGGTGACTCATCTTCATCATCACGAGTGTTCTTAATATTTATAAATTGTATGCACACAACATAAACTAAACTACTAAATTACAAACCCCGTTTCCCTATGAGATGCACTACATAAACAAGATATTTGATGTTCAAACTCATAAACTTTATTATTGTTTTGCAAATAATTATGAACTTAGAATTTCATGGCTGCAACACGTGCCAAAGTAGTTGGGAAAGGGCATGTTCACCACTGTGTTACATCACCTTTTCTTTTAACAACACTCAATAAACGTTTGGGAACTGAGGAAACTAATTGTTGAAGCTTTGAAAGTGGAATTCTTTCCCATTCTTGTTTTATGTAGAGCTTCAGTCGTTCAACAGTCCGGGGTCTCCGCTGTCGTATTTTACGTTTCATAATGCGCCACACAGACAGGTGTGGACTGCAGATGGGCCGGGAAAGTACCCGCACTCTTTTTTTTACGAAGCCACGCTGTTGTAACACGTGCTGAATGTGGCTTGGCATTCTCTTGCTGAAATAAGCAGGGGCCTCCATGAAAAAGACGGCGCTTAGATGGCAGCATATGTTGTTCCAAAGCCTGTATGTACCTTTCAGCATTAATGGTGCCTTCACAGATGTGTAAGTTACCCATGCCTTGGGCACTAATGCACCCCCATACCATCACAGATGCTGGTTTTTGAACGTTGCGTTGATAACAGTCTGGATGGTTCGCTTCCCCTTTGGTCCGGATGACACGATGTCGAATATTTCCAAAAACAATTTGAAATGTGGACTCGTCAGACCACAGAACACATTTTCCACTTTGCATCAGTCCATCTTAGATGATCTCGGGCCCTGAAAAGCCGGCGGTGTTTCTGGATGTTGTTGATAAATGGGTTTCGCTTTGCATTGTAGAGCTTTAACTTGCACTTACAAATGTAGCGACAAACTGTATTTAGTGACAGTGGTTATTTGAAGTGTTCCTGAGCCCATGTGGTGATATCCTTTAGAGATTGATGTTGGTTTTTGATACAGTGCTGTCTGAGGGATCGAAGGTCACGGTCATTCAATGTTGGTTTCCGGCCATGCCGCTTACGTGGAGTGATTTCTCCAGATTCTCTGAACCTTTTGATGATATTATGGAGCGTAGATGTTAAAATCCCTAAATTTCTTGCAATTGCACTTTGAGAAACGTTGTTCTTAAACTGTTTGACTATTTGCTCACGCAGTTGTGGACAAAGGGGTGTACCTCGCCCCATCCTTTCTTGTGAAAGACTGAGCATTTTTTTGGGAAGCTGTTTTTATACCCAATCATGGCACCCACCTGTTCCCAATTAGCCTGCACACCTGTGGGATTTTCCAAATAAGTGTTTGGTGAGCATTCCTCAACTTTATCAGTATTTATTGCCACCTTTCCCAACTTCTTTGTCACGTGTTGCTGGCATCAAATTCTAAAGTTAATGATTATTTGCACATCAAATATGTTGTCTTTGTAGCATATTCAACTGAATATGGGTTGAAAATGATTTGCAAATCATTGTATTCTGTTTATATTTACATCTAACACAATTTCCCAACTCATATGGAAACAGGGTTTGTAAACTACTAAATTAAACTAATCTTAAAATAATTGCAATCCACCACAAGAGTTGGTGTTTTCCTTTTTTTGAACTGATCTTGACCGCAGCTGTGTCCCAGGGTTTACATGGCTAAAGACAGAAGAATAGGCAAGTAGGTAGGTAACAAAGTACATGTCAAACTACTTCCAGAACGTAATTGACCGCCATAACCACACCACCAGGGGGAGCTCCACAAACCACGTTTAACCCAGATTCCGATCTAACAAAGGTCTTAACTCATTCTCCTTCTATGCCACATCAATCAATCAATCAATCAATGTTTATTTATATAGCCCCAAATCACAAATGTCTCAAAGGACTGCACAAATCATTACGACTACAACATCCTCGGAAGAACCCACAAAAGGGCAAGGAAAACTCACACCCAGTGGGCAGGGAGAATTCACATCCAGTGGGACGCCAGTGACAATGCTGACTATGAGAAACCTTGGAGAGGATCTCAGAAGTGGGCAAACCCCCCCCCTCTAGGGGACCGAAAGCAATGGATGTCGAGCGGGTCTAACATGATACTGTGAAAGTTCAATCCATAGTGGCTCCAACACAGCCGCGAGAGTTCAGTTCAAGCGGATCCAAGACAGCAGCGAGAGTCCTGTCCACAGGAAACCATCTCAAGCGGAGGCGGATCAGCAGCGTAGAGATGTCCCCAACCGATACACAGGCGAGCAGTCCATCCCGGGTCCCGATGAGTGGTCCATCCTGGGTCTCGACTCTGGACAGCCAGTACTTCATCCATGGTCATCGGACTGGACCCCCTCCACAAGGGAGGGGGGGACATAGGACAAAGAAAAGAAGCGGCAGATCAACTGGTCTAAAAAGGAGGTCTATTTAAAGGCTAGAGTATACAGATGAGTTTTAAGGTGAGCCTTAAATGCTTCTACTGAGGTAGCATCTCGAACTGTTACCAGGAGGGCATTCCAGAGTACTGGAGCCCGAACGGAAAACGCTCTATAGCCCGCAGACTTTTTTTGGGCCTTTAGGAATCACTAATAAGCCGGAGTCTTTTGAACGCAGATTTCTTGCCGGGACATATGGTACAATACAATCGGCAAGATAGGATGGAGCTAGACCGTGTAGTATTTTATACATAAGTAGTAAACCCTTAAAGTCACATCTTAAGTGCACAGGAAGCCAGTGCAGGTGAGCCAGTATAGGTATATATGTATGTATATATGTATATAATGGTATATACAGTATAGGTATATATGTATGTATATATGTATATAAAGGTATATACAGTATAGGTATATATGTATGTATATATGTATATAAAGGTATATACAGTATAGGTATATATGTATGTATATATGTATATAAAGGTATATACAGTATAGGTATATATGTATGTATATATGTATATAAAGGTATATACAGTATAGGTATATATGTATGTATATATGTATATAAAGGTATATACGGTATAGGTATATATGTATGTATATATGTATATAAAGGTATATACAGTACAGGCGTAATGTGATCAAACTTTCTTGTTCTTGTCAAAAGTCTAGCAGCCGCATTTTGTACCAACTGTAATCTTTTAATGCTAGACATGGGGAGACCCGAAAATAATACGTTACAGTAATCGAGACGAGACGTAACAAACGCATGGATAATGATCTCGGCGTCTTTAGTGGACAGAATGGAGCGAATTTTAGCGATATTACGGAGATGAAAGAAGGCCGTTTTAGTAACGCTTTTAATGTGTGCCTCAAAGGAGACAGT
The DNA here is from genome assembly GCF_033978795.1 of Nerophis ophidion. Classification (NCBI taxonomy): domain Eukaryota; kingdom Metazoa; phylum Chordata; class Actinopteri; order Syngnathiformes; family Syngnathidae; genus Nerophis; species Nerophis ophidion. Next base: position 45,079,115 of record NC_084629.1, on the reverse strand, counting down.
TGGGTCGAAGATAACACCCAGATTTTTTACCGAGTCACCTTGTTTTATTATTTATATATTTATTATTGTTATACTCGAGTCAATACGATATTTTGGACAAAACAAAAGTTCTGCACGCATATCTTGTCGCCAAAAAGCAACAATCTGCTGGTTTTGCTGTCTTCACGTGTAACTTCTATCCTCAACAGGTGGAGGCTGGAGCCTTCCCCCAGACAGCCGCTACGTGACGCTGACAGGCACCATCACGAGAGGCAAGAAGAAGGGTCAGGTGGTGGACATCCACGTCACCATGACTGACAAGGAGCTTCGAGAGCTGGCGAAGTCAAAAGAGCGGCTGGACGCCGAGTGCGAGGCCGGGGACGGCTCCAAGCGTGCCTGCAGGTTGGGCGTATGTCAGGGACCCCACGTTGTCCTGTGGAGCATCTCCTGCGCCCCCGTGGTCTTCCTCCTCTCCTTCATCACCTCCTTCTACTACGGCACCCTGACCTGGTACAATGTCTTCCTGGTCTACAACGAGGAGCGGACATTCTGGCACAAGATCACAATCTGCCCCTTCCTCATCATCTTCTACCCGGTGCTCATCATGCCCATGGCGTTGTCTCTGGCGCTCTACGCCGCTGTAGCTCAGGTGTCATGGGCCCTCAGCGGGTGGTGGCAGGTCGTGAGGGACCTGGAGAAGGGCTTCTGCGGCTGGGCCTGCGCTAAGATGGGTCTGGAGGACTGCTCCCCCTACAGCATCATAGAGCTTCTGGACTCCGACACCATCTCTGGTACCATGCAGAGCAAAGCCCCCAGTGAACACGCCCAGACGTCCTCAGTGTAATGTAGGACGAAACACGGGTCACGTTGCACGCTTTGGTGATACACAGGATTACACACAGTACTGTGCAAAAGTCTCGGACCACCTTGGCATTTGTTTTTCTACAAACCCCGTTTCCATATGAGTTGGGAAATTGTGTTAGATGTAAATATAAACGGAATACAAGGATTTGCAAATCATTTTCAACCCATATTCAGTTGAATATGCTCCAAAGAGAAGATATTTGATGTTCTAACTCATATAAACACTTTAAGTAACTTCGAGCTTCATGGCTGCAACATGTGCCAAAGTAGTTGGGAAAGGGCATGTTCACCACTGTGTTACATCACCTTTTCTTTTAACAACACTCAATAAACGTTTGGGAACTGAGGAAACTAATTGTTGAAGCTTTGATAGTGGAATTCTTTCCCATTCTTGTTTTATGTAGATCTTCAGTCGTTCAACAGTCTCCGCTGTCATATTTTACGCTTCATAATGCGCCACACATTTTGGATGGGAGACAGGTCTGGACTGCAGCCAGGCCAGGAAAGTACCCACACTCTTTTTTTTACGAAGCCACGCTGTTGTAACACGTGATGAATGTGGCTTGGCATTGTCTTGCTGAAATAAGCAGGGGGCGTCCAAAAAAAAGACGGCGCTTAGATGGCAGCATATGTTGTTCCAAAACCTGTATGTACCTTTCAGCATTAATGGTGCCTTCACAAATGTGTAAGTTACCCATGCCTTGGGCACTAATGCACCCCCATACCATCACAGATGCTGGCTTTTGAACTTTGCGTCAATAACAGTCTGGATGGTTCGCTTCCCCTTTGGTCCGGATGACACAATGTTGAATATTTCCAAAAAACATTTGAAATGTTGACTTGTCAGACCACTTGTATCAGTCCATCTTAGATGATCTCGGGCCCAGAGAAGCTGGCGGCGTTTCTGGATGTTGTTGATAAATAGATTTCGCTTTGCAAAGTAGAGCTTTAACTTGCACTTACAGATGTAGCGACAAACTGTATTTAGTGACTGTTTTTTTTAAGTGTTCCTGAGCCCATGTGGTGATATCCTTTAGAGATTGATGTCGGTTTTTGTTACAGTGCCATCTGAGGGATCGAAGGTCACGGTCATTCAATGTTGGTTTCCGGCCATGCCGCTTACGTGGAGTGATTTCTCCAGATTCTCTGAACCTTTTGATGATATTATGGAGCGTAGATGTTGAAATCCCTAAATTTCTTGCAATTGCACTTTGAGAAAGGTTGTTCTTAAACTGTTTTACTATTTGCTCACACAGTTGTGGACAAAGGGGTGTACCTCGCCCCATCCTTTCTTGTCAAAGACTGAGCATTTTTTGGGAAGCTGCTTTTATACCCAATCATGACACCCACCTGTTCCCAATTAGCCTGCACACCTGTGGGATGTTACAAATAAGTGTTTGATGAGCATTCCTCAACTTTATCAGTATTTATTGCCACCTTCCCCAACTTCTTTGTCATATGTTGTCTTTGTAGCATATTCAACTGAATATGGGTTGAAAAGGATTTGCAAATCATTGTATTCTGTTTATATTTACATCTAACACAATTTCCCAACTCGTATGGAAACAGGGTTTGTACGTGACTATTTATTCATATTCAATCATTACCTATAAATTATTTGAGGGTTGACTTTTATACAGTATTGTAACACACGTTTACTTAATATACATCATCATTGTCTTAATATGATCACTTTTCTCTACATTATCATCAAAGCCGGTCTACAGAATTTATGTTTAGTGCTCACCTAAAATGTTCTTTATCACCTTAAAACCTTTCATTCTCTACTATTTCATTTACTCCTGGAGGGTTTTGTGCCGTAATTCAACGCCACGTCGTCCAAATAACAAAATATGTCTTCAAATTGAACTTTCGGAACAAACACTATATTGCCAAAAAGTGTAATGAGGAGAATCAGGTGTCCTAATCACTTGGCTCGGCCACAGGTGTATAAAATCAAGCACTTAGACTTGCAGACTGTTTCTACAAACATTTGTGAAAGAATGGGCCGCTTTTACTGATTTCCAGGGTGGAACTGGAAATATTCCAAAGTCAACTGTCGGCTTTTTACAACAAAATGGAAGAGTTTGGGAACAACAGCAACTCAACCACAAAGTGGTTGGAGTGTGAAATTTAGTGGAGGAATTATGGTGTGGGGTTGTTTTTCAGGAGTTGGGCTTGGCCCCTTTGTTCCAGTGAAAGGAACTTTTGAATGCTCCAGGATACCAAAAACATTTTGGACAATACCATGCTCCCAACCTTGTGGCAACAGTTTGGAGCGGGCCCCTTCCTCTTCCAACATGATTGTGCACCAGTGCACAAAGCAAGGTCCATAAAGACATGGATGACAGAGTCTGGTGCGGATGAACTTGACTGGCCTGCACAGAGTCCTGACCTGAACCCGATAGAACACCTTTGGGATGAATTAGAACGGAGACTGAGAGCCAGGCCTTCTCGACCAACATCAGTGTGTGACCTCATTAATGCGCTTTTGGAAAAATGGTCGAAAATCCCTATAAACACACTCCGCAGCCTTGTGGACAGCCTTCCCAGAAGAGTTGAAGCTGTAATAGCTGGAAAAGGTGGGCAGGTGGCCAAATACTTTTGGCAATATAGCGTATGTTTATCTTATTTGTCAGTGTGGGTGAGGAACTTTGTTACCTTCGCCCTATATTTTTATCTTTAATGTTTGTCGTATTTATTGTACTATTTAATTGAAGAAATGTAAAGATTTTCTTGATCTTTAATTGTACGTTAATATAAATCAGAATATGTCAAAAGTTGACTAAAATATATTTGGCGAAAGTACACTCTAAATATTACCAAATATTGTAGAAAATGTTTTTCAGACCTTCAAGTTGGAAGTTGTTGTATTCCATTCTTTAAGTTTTTTTTTTTTAAATAAAAAAGACTTATTTGTGGCAGCATATACAGCCCATATATCTACATTTATGTGTTTTTTCTGGTTTCCATATTATATTTTCATTCAGTATCTGCACCGATTTTCTGATTTATTCTTATTCTGAAAGTTAAAGTATTTAAATAATACTTTACTTTATTATTGAGTGCTGTAAACTTAAGGTGGTCCATGCACATTTTAGTATAAAAGTATAAAAATGAGCCGAAATTTTTGAATAAAAGAAACGGCTGTTCTGAATGTGTCCACTAGATGTCGTAATAGCAATTATTTGTATCTTGGTTGGTTATACTACATATTTTTTATTTTTTTGTCATGAAAAAGGGAGTTTTTTTTAGGTTGGTGCACTAATTGTAAGTGTATCTTGTGTTTTTTATGTTGATTTAATAAAAATGTTTTAAAAAATTATTCTGCGGCCCGATGGTTGATGACCACTGGTGTACGGGGCTTCGCCTTTAAAAAAAATAACTAATCAGTATTTAAATGTTGACTATGATATGATTTATTGACTATCTTGTTTTCACTACGAAAAAAATAAACACATTTACGCGTAACCTTTGTTTTGTAACCGCGTTAACAATATTAAAGTTCGGTGATTTGGTAAAATTGCAAACAGCTAAAATGATGTACAAAGCAAATTATAACCTGCTCCCAAAGAATGTACAACAATTCTTCTTAACTAAAGAGGAGAAATATAACATTAGAGGAAAATCAAATTTAAAACATTTGTATGCACGTACAACACTTAGAACAGGGGTGTCCACACTTTTTCTGCAGGCCAGCTACTTTTCAATTGACCAACTCGAGGGGATCTACCTCATTTATATATATATCATTTATATTTATTTATTTATGAAAGAGACATTTTTGTAAACAAGTTAAATGTGTTTAAATCCGCTTGGGATGGTTTCCTGCTGGCTCCGCTGTGAACGGGACTCTCGCTGCTGTGTTGGATCCGCTTTGGACTGGACTCTCGCGACTGTGTTGGATCCATTATGGATTGAACTTTCACAGTATCATGTTAGACCCGCTCGACATCCATTGCTTTCCTCCTCTCTAAGGTTCTCATAGTCATCATTGTCACCGACGTCCCACCGGGTGTGAGTTTTCCTTGCCCTTATGTGGGCCTACCGAGGATGTCGTGGTGGTTTGTGCAGCCCTTTGAGAGACTAGTGATTTAGGGCTATATAAGTAAACATTGATTGATTGATTGATAATGATAATACAAGCATGTGTAACACATATAGATGTCTTTCTTTCACCAAGACAAGAATATAAGTTGGTGTATTACCTGATTCTGATGACTTGCATTGATTGGAATCAGACAGTAATGATGATAACGCCCACATTTTCAAATGGAGGGGAAAAAAAGTTGTCCTTTCTGTACAATACCACATGAAAGTGGTTGGTTTTTGGCATCTAATTCATCCAGCTTCCATTATTATGAAAAAATGACAGAGAGGAAGGCGAGAAACACTTTTTATTCCAACAGATTTTCGCGCCGTCCCTTCCGTCAAAACTCTAAAGGCCGACTGCACATTTCCTATCTTCACAATAAAAGCCCTGCTTCATGCTGCCTGCGCTAACAAAATAAGAGTCTCGGAAAGCTGGCGTGCACAAGTGATGTGCACGCCAGCTTTCTGAGGGATCGCTTGTGCACGCCAGTTTTCCGAGACTCTGTATTTAGTTAGCGCAGGCAGCATGAAGCAGGGCTTTTATTGTGAAGATAGGAAATGTGCAGTCGGCCTTTAGAGTTTTGACGAGTGGGGAACCTTTTGGATATCAAGTATATTTAGTAGGATTTTATTTAACTTTTCACTGTGATTACTCAAAAATATTAATTAATTTAAAACAATGGTGTCCTGCATTATTGATCTTTGAGGGCTTTAATTGCTAAATAAAGGAACTCTCCTAAAGGAATCAATAAAGTACTTTCTATCTATCTATCTAAATACTGCATATTTCAGTTTTAATATAAAAAAACAAAGTTTTTTTTGACAGAAAAGGCATAAAACCTTATTTGTTTTACTTTATATCAACCTCAAGTTGATATAGGGATTTACTGTAAGCATTAAAAAAATAAATAAATAATAATTTGACTTATTCTTAACATTTTAGTGACTGAGACCCTCTATGCTCCCCAGGAGCCCTAAGGATAAAAAAAAAAATCTATATATTTTGTTATGGTTTGAAAATTAAAAATATCAAAGTAGCCCCCGCATGCTTAAATTTTGCCGTGTTCGGCCCTCTGTGGAAAAAGTTTGGACACCCCTGACGTAAATCAATTTATGGTCGATTAAATATAATTAATTAAGCTGACTTATTGTTTGTAATCGTTGAAATTTATAAATAAACCTTTAAAAAATAAAAAAAATTAAAAAAAAAGAATTAAATAAGCTTTGCTTTTTCCCACTCCTTTTTGGACATGATGTAAAATGAAATGATATGAAACTCTGTGATGTATTATAGTGTTGGTGTGTTCATGTTAGAAAGAAAGAAAGAAAGAAAAAGAAAGAAAGAAAGAAAGAAAGAAAGAAAGAAAGAAAGAAAGAAAGAAAGAAAGAAAGAAAGAAAGAAAGAAAGAAAGAAAGAAAGAAAGAAAGAAAGAAAGAAAGAAAGAACAAAATACCGGAAATTTTCTTAATTTAACCCGTTTGCACCGGACATTTTAGGGGGTAACACGCAGCGGCAGGAATAGGAAATAACTCTAGTTGGCACCGGACGTCTTAGTGGGTAACACGCAGATGCAGGAAAAGGCAAACAAATATGTCTAAGTCAAAAGTAAGTCGTTTTCTTTCAAATTATTCGCAGTAACGTTTAAAATGTTACCACTGATACCTTTTTTTAGATAGTGAGTTTTGTTCATCTTGTTTTGTGTCTGTAAAATACGACGCGTCGCTCGTAAAAGGCATGTTTGGACTTGTTAGAGCAGGGGTTTTACACTTTATGAACAACAATTTGAAAAGGAATTCTACCTTTGCAACCTCATTATTTTATTGGCTAAGTTTTATATTCATAAATGTAAGTTTCTTCATACCCGTCCTATCTTTTGTGCCTTTAAAAAAGATCTGGAACTTTACATTAAAACGCTCTCTACCTCTAACAACCAAAAAGCTGTGAAAACGATGATGTTGTGTTCCAAATGTCAATCAATCAATCAATCAATGTTTACTTATATAGCCCTAAATCACTAGTGTCTCAAAGGGCTGCACAAACCACCACGACATCCTCGGTAGGCCCACATAAGGGCAAGGAAAACTCACACCCAGTGGGACATCGGTGACAATAATGATCCAGTGGGACGTCTGTGACAATAATGACTATGAGAACCTTAGAGAGGAGGAAAGCAATGGATGTCGAGCGGGTCTAACATGATACTGTGAAAGTTCAATCCACAATGGATCCAACATAGTCGCGAGAGTCCAGTCCAAAGCGGGTCCAACTCAGCAGCGAGAGTCCCGTTCACAGCGGAGCCAGCAGGAAACCATCCCAAGCGGAGGCGGATCAGCAGCGCAGAGATGTCGAGGCGGATCAGCAGCGCAGAGATGTCCCCAGCCGATACACAGGCAAGCAGTACATGGCCACCGGATCGGACCGGACCCCCTCCACAGGGGAGAGTGGGACATAGAAGAAAAAGAAAAGAAACAGCAGATCAACTGGTCTAAAAAGGGAGTCTATTTAAAGGCTACAGTATACAAATGAGTTTTAAGGTGAGACTTAAATGCTTCTACTGAGGTGGCATCTCGAACTGTTACCGGGAGGGCATTCCAGAGTACTGGAGCCCGAACGGAAAACGCTCTATAGCCCGCAGACTTTTTTTGGGCTTTGGGAATCACTAACAAGCCGGAGTCCTTTGAACGCAGATTTCTTGCCGGGACATATGGTACAATACAATCGGCAAGATAGGATGGAGCTAGACCGTGTAGTATTTTATACGTAAGTAGTAAAACCTTAAAGTCACATCTTAAATGTAAGTTGTTTGATGAATCTGAATAAGCCTACGGCTTTGCATTTTGTTTATTATATATATATATATATTTTTGTATTCTATTTTTATTATTCTGAACTTACAACCCCCAGGCGCTGTTTTGTTCTGTTTTCATAATGTTTTATAATGTTTTATATTGTTGTTTGACTTACTGTTTGTAATTGTTGAAATTTATAAATAAACCTTTAAAAAAAAAAAAAAACTTGTTAGAGCAGGGGTCGGGAACCTTTTTGGCTGAGAGAGCTTTTTACGCCAAATATTTTAAAATGTACAAAAACCCCGTTTCCATATGAGTTGGGGAACTGTGTTGGATGTAAATATAAACGGAATACAATGATTTGCAAATCCTTTTCAACCCATATTCAGTTGAATATGCTACAAAGACAACATATTTGATGTTCAAACTGATAAAAAAAAATGTTTTGTGCAAATAATCATTAACTTTAGAATTTGATGCCAGCAACACGTGACAAAGAAGTTGGGAAAGGTGGCAATAAATACTGATAAAGTTGAGGAATGCTCATCAAACACTTATTTGGAACATCCTACAGGTGTGCAGGCTAACTGGGAACAGGTGGGTGCCATGATTGGGTATAAAAGCAGCTTCCGTGAAATGCTAAGTAATTCACAAACAAAGATGTGTCGAGGGTCACCAGTTTGTAAGCAAATTGTCGAACAGTTTTAGAACAACATTTCACAACGAGCTATTGCAAGAAATTTAGGGATTTTACCATCTACGGTCCGTAAAATCATCAAAAGATTCAGAGAATCTGGATAAATCACTGCACGAAAGCAATGATATTACGTACCTTTTGATTCCTAAGGCGGTACTGCATCAAAAAAACAATAGTGTGTAAAGGATATCACCACATGGGCTCAGGAACACCTCATAAAACCACTGTCAGTAACTACAGTTGGTCGCTAAATTTGTAAGTGCAAGTTAAAACTCTACCATGCAAAGCGAAAGCCATTTATCAACAACACCCAGAAACGCCGCTGGCATCGCTGGGCCCGAGCTCATCTAAGATGGACTGATGCAAAGTTGAAAAGTGTTCTGTGGTCTGACGAGTCCACATATCAAATTATATTTGGAAACTGTGGACGTGGTGTCCTCCGGAACAAAGAGAAAAATAACCGTCCAGATTGTTATAGGCGCAAAGTTCAAAAGCCAGCATCTGTGATGGTATGGGGGTGTATTAGTGCCCAAGGCATGGGTAACTTACACATCTGTGAAGGCACCATTAATGCTGAATGGTCGATACAGGTTTTGGAGCAACATAGTTGTCATTCAAGCAACGTTATCATGGACACCCCTGCTTATTTCAGCAAAACAATGCCAAACCACGTGTTACAACAGCGTGGCTTTGTAGTAAAAGAGTGCGGGTACTTTCCTGGCCCGCCTGCAGTCCTGACCTGTCTCCCATTGAAAATGTGTGGCGCATTATGAAGCGTAAAATACGACAAGACCCTGGACTGTTGAACAACTGAAGCTCTACATAAAACAAGAATGGGAAAGAATTCCACTTTCAAAGCTTCAACAATTAGTTTCCTCAGTTCCCAAACGTTTATTGAGTGTTGTTAAAAGAAAAGGTGATGTAACACAGTGGTGAACATGCCCTTTCCCAACTACTTTGGCACGTGTTGCAGCCATGAAATTCTAAGTTTATTATTATTTGTAAAAAAAAAAAGTTTATGAGTTTGAACATCAAATATCTTGTCCATGTAGTGAATTCAATTGAATATGGGTTGAAAATGATTAGCGAATCATTGTATTCCGTTTATTTTTACATCTAACACAATTTCCCAACTCATATGGAAACAGGGTTTGTATTTCCGTGAAAACCATATAATATTTTTTAACACTGAATACGACGAAATGTCTGCATTAATAAGTAAGACCAACTTTTTTAGAGTATAATATGTCACACAACTTGCATGGCAGCAGTAGTAGCGACCCCAAGATGCAGGAACCAGGAGAGCGTGGGGCAGGTAAGATGATTTTAATATCATCAACAAAGGAAAATGAAGCAGTCTTGCATGTACAGTTCTAAACAATAGTCAATCTTCGAGCCCTGAGGAGCGTGCAAGACGAGCATGAATAGAAACATGCTGATTGGCAGCAGGTGTGGGCCGGCTGCCAATCAACAGCAGGTGAGGGGAAAAAAACACAGCGCTCAGCAGGACAAGCAGGAAATGGAAACAAAATAAGAGCACTGATGGGAAGTAAATACAAAACAAAGAAGCACAAACAGAAATGAAGTGACAGATCTTCACATAATAAGTCTCTTATTATTTTTAATAAAAATTTTTATTCGCAAGATTACCGATGATAAATAAAATGCTTCTCGCCATTAATGCGACTTCTTGAACAGGTGCGTGAGAATGTTTTATATTTTGAACATTATTTTTTACACTGTGATTACCAGGGGAATTATTCATTACTTATCATGTTAAGCATCCATCTTCTTCTGCTTATCCGAGGTCGGGTCGCGGGGGCAACAGCCTAAGCAGAGAAACCCAGACTTCCCTCTCCCCAGCCACTTCGTCTAGCTCATCCCGGGGGATCCCGAGGCGTTCCCAGGCCAGTCATGTTAAGCAATGTCAGCCAATATTTATCTGAGAGCCAGATCCAGTCATCAAAAGAGCCACATCTGGCTCGAGAGCCATAGGTTCCCTACCCCTGTGTTAGAGTCTGAAGGGGGAACGCTGTCAAAAATAGAATTCATATTTGTCACATTTGTCTGTTGTAGTCTTTTTTGGTGCTTTGCATGGACGTTGGCTTCTCCATGTCCAACTTCACACCCGGTGAAGAATCTACATTTGATCTCGCCAAAAAAGTCATTCAGAAGTTCGTCCAACGCCAGGTAAGCCAGGTCACACTTCACATGAAAATGCTTGTATTGGTTTACATCAGGGCTGTCAAAGTCATTGTAGCTCAGGGGCCACATGGAGCAAAATATATTCCTAAATAAGGCCCCGTTTACATTAGGGCCGGGCGATATGGCCTATTATTATCTCAATATCTTTAGGCCATGTCACGATACAAGATATATAACTCCATATTTTGCCTTAGCCTTGAATGAACACTTGATGCATATAATCACAGCAGTATGACAGTAAAAATATCCTGTTATCTTTTCAAGAACTGCTCAACAATGATGCTGCAAACTAAAAATATTTATATATTTTCACCACAGTCAGGTAAAGTAACATATCACAGTCGTCAACAATGACATGCAGTACAAATTAGAATCTGAGAAAAAATAAAAAGGTTTGAAAAAAATCTGGAGAAAAATGACAGCATGGATCAGGGGTGCCCATTACGTTGATTACGAGCTACCAGTCGACCGCGGGGGGTGTGTCAGTCGATCTCCAGCCAGGCTTTTAAAAAAAATAGACCTAAAAATGAGTGATCATCAATCTTCACCAAGACGTCACTTAAATGACATTCACGGTACCGGAGGGTCTTGTGAGATGACGCTGGCTGCTGCAAGATCATTATTATGAAAATATGACCGAGAGGAAGGCCAGAAACACTTTTTATTTCAACAGACTCTCGCGCCGTACCTTCCGTCAAAACTCTAAAGGCCGACTGCACATTTCCTATCTTCACAATAAAAGCCCTGCTTCATGCTGCCTGCGCTAACTAAATACAGAGTCTCGGAAAACTGGCGTGCACAAGCGATCCCTCAGAAAGCTGGCGTGCACAAGTCCGAGACTCTTATTTTGTTAGCGCAGGCAGCATGAAGCAGGGCTTTTATTGTGAAGATAGGAAATGTGCAGTCGGCCTTTAGAGTTTTGACGGAAGGGACGGCGCGAAAGTCTGTTGAAATAAAAAGTGTTTCTCGCCTTCCTCTCTGTCATTTTTTCATAATAATGAACTGGCAGCAGCCAGCGTCATCTCACAAGACCCTCGGGTGCCGTGAATGTCAATCAAGCAAGCTACGGAATTTGCCGCCAATGTTTTTCTTGTAAAGTGTATGGAAGCTGGATGAATTAGATGCCAAAAACCAACCACTTTCATGTGGTATTGTACAGAAAGGACAACTTTTTTTCTCCTCCATTTGAAAATGTGGGCGTTATCATCATTACTGTCTGATTCCAATCAATGCAAGTCATCAGAATCAGGTAATACACCAACTTATATTCTTGTCTTTGTGAAAGAAAGACATCTATATGTGTTACACATGCTTGTATTATCATTAAACACATTTAACTTGTTTACAAAAATGTCTCTTTCATAAATAAATAAATATAAATGATATATATAAATGAGGTAGATCCCCTCGAGTTGGTCAATTGAAAAGTAGCTCGCCTGCAGAAAAATTGTGGGCACCCCTGGCATAGATTATCGGCTCCATGTGTAGACTTTGGCCCCTTCTACACTAAGCCAGCTAAGGTTATCCTGGGTAAATCCCACCTAACCTTGTCCACACACACAATGGTCGTTTAAGACCCCCTCCGTCCAACGCCGCAACGCGACATAGTACGCATGTGCGGAAAGTGCGCATGTCATAGTCACCTCCAGTGTTGCTTTGTGTGCAAGTTCTTAAATGTAACTTATCTGAACATTATCCAGTGTTGTGGTATTTCAATGAGCTTGAATCCAGTGTGCTGTGGGGCCCTATTGTAGTGAATCACTCCTGAGCCACCCCTAGTTCAAAGTTTTATACGTCACATGCAGAGTACACCACAATGAAATGCTTTTTTCCATGCACTTCAGATATTGCGTACAGTGGGATCCAAACACTAGCTGCATAAGTCTAATACACTAAATACAAAACATTGAATAGCTCTGATGTACATTAATTACGAGACAATAAGCTGCACAATAAGTCACAGTAGTTATAGTAGAAGTATCAGTACAAGTCGAAATACAGTACCAGTGCAATATCATATAGTATAGGAAGCAACAAATATTAAGGTGTCTACAGTTCTTTGGCAGTTGAGTAGTGACAGTAGAATGTAGATAGGTCACATTTTCAGTAGTGCCATAATAAATTCATAAAAGAACCAAACTTCATGAATGTTTTTTGTGACCAACAATTATGTGCTCCAATCACTCTATCACAAAAAAATAAGAGTTGTAGAAATGATTGGAAATTCAAGACAGCAATGACATTATGTTCTTTACAAGTGTACATAAACTTTTAATTGCGACTGTATTCTTGTTTTTTTGCAGGTATTTGTAGAAGCTAAAGACGAACTGGCGTTAGTTCTATTTGGCACAGACTCTACCAATAACCCGCTGGCACAGAATGGCCAGTACCAGAACATTACTGTACACCGCAACCTGATGCTACCTGATTTTGAGCTTCTGGAGGAGATAGAGAATCAGATCCACCCAGAGGATCAACAGGCTGACTGTATCCTTTCTACAGACTGCACACCTCTTCCGTCCAAAGGCAAAACCCAGTAACTGAATTTTGGTCGAAACTGAGCTCATAATAATTTTGGAATTCGTAGGTGATATGCTTTACATTAGTGTATGCGATATTGTAATTTGTTCCGTAAGCAAGCTGTTACGCACATGGCAGGACCTAGCAACTACCACATAACCGCGTAGATACAACAGAAAAACCTAGTATCTCAAGGGACCAATCGAAGCTTCTTTGTCAGTCGCCTTATTGTCTTTAATGAGACATTTGCACGAATGGGGGCCGACGGTCAAGCTGATTATGTGATATTATGGCACGAGGGGATATTTGGAAGATTGCAAGCACCTTCATTAAATGTATTGTTCTTGATTCTTCCCCTTGCATACTCTTTTGGGCAGGTAACTGTGGAGGTCAAAATAAAAACTGGACGCTGTACACGGCTCTTGCCCAATGTGCAAACGCAGAATGGGGCCCGCCCGAGATTGTGATAGAATATCTGGAGAAAGGGCACACGTTCATGAGAGCAGATTCAATCCATGGCTCAATCGGCAAGAAAATGAAAGCTCAAGAAAACATCTATACCAGGGGTGCCCACACTTTTTCTGCAGGCGAGCTACTTTTCAATTGACCAACTCGAGGGGATCTACCTCATTTATATATATATCATTTATATTTATTTATGTATGAAAGAGACATTTTTGTAAACAAGTTAAATGTGTTTAATGATAATACAAGCATGTGTAACACATATAGATGTCTTTCTTTCACAAAGACAAGAATATAAGTTGGTGTATTACCTGATTCTGATGACTTGCATTGATTGGAATCAGACAGTAATGATGATAACGCCCACATTTTCAAATGGAGGAGAAAAAAAGTTGTCCTTTCTGTACAATACCACATGAAAGTGGTTGGTTTTTGGCATCTAATTCATCCAGCTTCCATACACTTTACAAGAAAAACATTGGCGGCAAATTCCGTAGCTTGCTTGATTGACATTCACGGCACCCGAGGGTCTTGTGAGATGACGCTGGCTGCTGCCAGTTCATTATTATGAAAAAATGACAGAGAGGAAGGCGAGAAACACTTTTTATTTCAACAGACTTTCGCGCCATCCCTTCCGTCAAAACTCTAAAGGCCGACTGCACATTTCCTATCTTCACAATAAAAGCCCTGCTTTATGCTGCCTGCACCTACAAAATAAGAGTCTCGGAAAGCTGGCGTGCACAAGTGATGTGCACGCCAGCTTTCTGAGGGATCGCTTGTGCACGCCAGTTTTCCGAGACTCTGTATTTAGTTAGCGCAGGCAGCATGAAGCAGGGCTTTTATTGTGAAGATAGGAAATGTGCAGTCGGCCTTTAGAGTTTTGACGGAAGGTACGGCGCGAGAGTCTGTTGAAATAAAAAGTGTTTCTCGCCTTCCTCTCGGTCATATTTTCATAATAATGATCTTGCAGCAGCCAGCGTCATCTCACAAGACCCTCCGGTACCGTGAATGTCATTTAAGTGATGTCTTGGTGAAGATTGATGATCACTCATTTTTAGGTCTATTTTTTTTAAAAGCCTGGCTGGAGATCGACTGACACACCCCCCGTGGTCGACTGGTAGCTCGCGATCGACGTAATGGGCACCCCTGATCTATGCGTTTGATGACTTTGTAGATCTTTGTAAGACAGCATCAAGATAGTTTGCTTTTCCTTTGTTTTCGCAAAATCAGCTAAAAGTGAGTTACTAGGTTTTGCCTTTGGACGGGAGACCTTTAATAACCCATTCAAGAATAATGCTTCTGAACAAATATTAAACAGGGCTGGATGCTCTTGTTGTCTGCATGGATCTCCTTCAAACGGCAACACAGTAAGATTTGTTTTTTATAACTTGCTCACAGTAAATGTGTACAAACATCCAACTGTTTTTTTATTTTTATTTTAGGGGGGCAAATTATGATCGACTCAACATTGCCCTCCTGAGTGACCTTTCCACTGAAGCAGACTCGGAGCAGCTGGACGTCATCATTGAAAATCTCAAACAAGCTGGCATCACGTTGCAGTTCTTGTAAGTTACAAATATTGTTGCCTTCATTCTAATAGTTGCTATTTTTTAACTCTAATTACAGCTATATGTACTAGGGTTGTATGGTATACCAATATTAACAAAGTACCGCGGTACTAATTAAAACATTACTCAGTCCCAGTGCCTACATAGTGAGTCGTGCCCCCCTCGGGATGTAAGCTGTTTATTAGGGACCGAATGTCCCTTTGGGACAGAGGATCCTATTGTTTTTCTAAGGTTTTATTATTATACCGCCGCCTCTTTGAGCTGTAATTTGACCCCCTTAACATGCTTCAAAACGCACCAAATTTAACACACACATCAGGGCTGGCGAAAATTGCGATCTAATCAAAAACCCAAAACTCAAAATTGAGCTCTAGCGCCCCTTAGGAAGAAACACAGACAAAACTGCTTGTAACTTCCGTTAGGAATGTCGTAGAGACATGAAACAAAAACCTCCATGTAGGTCTGACTTAGACCTAGATTTCATAAACTGACCTCCTTCAGCTAAAATCAAGGGGAAGTTGGCAAAAACCCCTTCAAAACAAAAGTTTCCTAAAAAATTTCCTTTTTGCCTCTTTGAGCTGTAATTTGACCCCCTTAAAATGCTTCAAAACTTACCAAACTCGACACACACATCAGGGCTGGCGAAAATTGCGATCTAATAAAAAACCAAACCCCAAAACTCAAAATTGAGCTCTAGCGCCCCTTAGGAAGAAACACAGACAAAACTGCTTGTAACTTCCGTTAGGAATGTCGTAGAGACATGAAACAAAAACCTCCATGTAGGTCTGACTTAGACCTAGATTTCATAAACTGACCTCCTTCAGCTAAAATCAAGGGGAAGTTGGCAAAAACCCCTTCAAAACAAAAGTTTCCTAAAAAATTTCCTTTTTGCCTCTTTGAGCTGTAATTTGACCCCCTTAAAATGCTTCAAAACTTACCAAACTCGACACACACATCAGGGCTGGCGAAAATTGCGATCTAATAAAAAACCAAACCCCAAAACTCAAAATTGAGCTCTAGCGCCCCTTAGGAAGAAACACAGACAAAACTGCTTGTAACTTCCGTTAGGAATGTCGTAGAGACATGAAACAAAAACCTCTATGTAGGTCTGACTTAGACCTAGATTTCATAAACTGACCTCCTTCAGCTAAAATCAAGGGGAAGTTGGCAAAAACCCCTTCAAAAAAAAAGTTTCCTAAAAAATTTCATTTTTGCCTCTTTGAGCTGTAATTTGACCCCCTTAAAATGCTTCAAAACTTACCAAACTCGACACACACATCAGGGCTGGCGAAAATAGCGATCTAATAAAATAAAATAAAAATAAAAACTTAAAATTGCGCTCTAGCGCCCCCTACAAATTACTTACCGTTATTACTTATTGAGTTGTTACAGGCCCTCAATAAAAAAAACGAGTTTGACACCCCTGCTAGACAGTATAATATGACATTCTACAGTGTTGAGTAAATACTATATAAGATTCTTATTAAAACATAATAATTGAGTTTTGTATTACTCTTTACCAGCAATATGCCTGCTATTTTTATCCATACAGTATATTTGTTTAATATAGTTTTGTTACTAGATGTAAATTGTAAATATTAGGCCACATTAACTGTGGTGATTTACAAATTAGTGTGCCACTTAAATCACTTATATTGGATATATAAATATGGATAAATACTTGTGCTTTTCAGTTTACCCTTCCCTGTTGAAGATGAAGCAAAGGATGCTGGAGATGCTGGCAGAGGAGGTCCGGGTCCTCCTGGTTCTGGCAAAGGTCTGTCCAGAGAGCAGAAGAAGGGACTGGACATGGTCAAACACATCATGCTCAGCCTGGATGAGCAGGAAGGTCTTGATCAGGTTTACACGTTCAGGTTAGTCCGAGGGCTTTAATTAAAAAACTACCTGTAGTTGCTCCCGTTGCTATTCTTTTTAATGATTTTGTTTCGATCACAACACATCAAAAATGCTTTTCATCTAAACAATAGCATCTCCAATACAACATTGTCATCTGAAAATAATATAATAAAATAAATTTAAGAATGAAACATGGTGTGTCTGCAAAGGAGCAGGAAGAAGCAAAAGTATATAATTTCCTGCCTTAGGTGACTTATCACTACTCTGTTGCATCATTTAAATCCAGTTTAAAAAAAGTGGTGGCATGTAGGCCACACAATCAGGGAGTTCCGGGTTTGAATCTCCATTTGGACGTCTCTGTGTGGACTCTGGAGTTTGCATGTTGTCCTCGTGCATGCGTATGGTTTCTCCGGGTACTCCAGCTTCCTCCCACATTCCAAAATGATACAGGTTAGGTTAATTGGAGACTCTAAATTGCCCATAAATATGAATGTGAGTGTGAATGATTGTTTGTCTGTATGTGCCGTGTGATTGGCTGGTGACTAGCCTCAGGCAGTGATTCTCAAACGGGGGGCGCTGGCGCCTATCTCAGCTACAATCGGGCGGAAGGCGGGGTACACCCTGGACAAGTCGAAAGGAGCAAGTACAATAATCAATCAATCATCCATCCATCCATTTTCTACCGCTTATTCCCTTTTGGGGTCACGGGGGGCGCTGGCGCCTATCTCAGCTACAATCGGGCGGAAGGCGGTCCAATCGAATGTATTTTGAAGAGACGTTTGCCAGCAAACGAACCAATCGTCTAACTTGCGTGGTCACTCACAGTATAACAACCCGTGTGGTTTCCATGGTTACGGTAAAGGAGCAAGTACAATAATCAATCAATCAATCAATGTTTATTTATATAGCCCTAAATCACTAGTGTCTCAAAGGGCTGCCCAAGCCACAACGACATCCTCGGTTCAGATCCCACATAAGGATATATGCTGACGGAATGTAGCTTGAAGGTAAGAATAGTGTGAAGGTTGAAGGGTTTAATTTTCAAGGAAAAACGGAACTTGGGGAAAGTCTTAGTTGGAATGTCCAGGATGAGTGGAATGTGTTGATGTTGGAATGGTTTGAATAGGTTGAAGAATGTGGAAATGGGGGAAGTTTGAAAAATGGATAATTCATTTTGAATAGGGAAAATTTCCCTAAAAACTGGGAATTCTAGGAAATCCGGGAAGTTGTTTTTGTAATTGTTGAAGGAGAGCACACAGTTCCTTAAAAGGCTTGAAATGGTTTAAATTAAATGCAAAATTTAGGAGTTGCGGAACTTTCATAAAAATTGGAGAAAAGATGAAATTTTTGAAAATGGTAAAAAAACAACAACAAAAAAAATGTGAATTTTCTAAATGAGTTTGTTGGTGGTTGATGGTTGGTGTTGGAATTTTTCAAAAAGGTCGAGAAATGTTGACATAGCAACATTTTTACTGAAAAATGGTGTTATGGAATTCCTGGAATCTCGGGAAAACCAGGAATGTTTTCTGTTCAAAAAACAACTGCGTTTTTTTTGTCCAGATTAAGAGGAATGTTTTGAAAGTGGAATGGTTAAAGTGGGTTGAAAAATGTGGGGAAAGTAGTCAACAGAAAAAAAGGGTAAAAATAGGGGTTGGAAAACTGGGAATTCTGGGAATTTGTGGATTTTTTTGAAATTGGAAAACATATAGTTTGAATGGTCAAGATATGCGGAATATGTTGAAGGTGGAATGGTTTGAATCGGTTGAAAAATGTGGAAATGTTGGAGAAAGTTAGAAAATGGCCAATTCATTTCCAAATATCCCTAAAAACTGTGAATTCTAGGAAATCTGGGAAAGTTTTAGAATTTTTGAAGTCGAGCACACAATCCCTTAACAGGCTGAATATTTTGAAGTTGAAATGGTTTGTACTTTAACTTTAAATTAGATGGAACATTTAGGAGTTGTGGAACTATGAAAAATTTCCCATTCGTTTCAATGGGAATTTCATACAAAATTGGGAATTCTCGGAAAAGAGGGAGCTTTTTTGAAAATAACAATAAATTGAGTGATTATTCTGTGTTTATATTATACATATAGCTTCTTTTAAAAATATATAATTACGTCCATGTATACTCACAAAAATAAGCTCACTCATAATTTTATTAAATTTAATTCATTCAAATCATTACACCTTTAAGATATTTTAGGTTTTCTTCTTGTTGTACATATCAAAACATTTTCTTCCATCCATCCATTTTCTACCACTTATTCCTTTCGGGGTGGAGGGGGGGGTGCTGGAGCCTATCTCAGCTACAATTGGGCGGAAGGCGGGGTACACCCTGGACAAGTCGCCACCTCATCGCAGGGCCAACACAGATAGACAGACAACATTCACACTCACATTCACAATTTAGTGTTGCCAATCAACCTATCCGCAGGTGCATGTTTGTAAGTTTTACAATAAAACTAAAACTATTCATACATAACCGTCCCATCTGTGATGTCTGTAGGGGTGTGTCATTCATTTGTTTGTGTTATCGTAGTTTAATCAAGCTAGTCAGCTAATATGCTAACATGTTTACGAGTGTCTGGGTATTATTAACTTACAAGCTCATTCTTTTTGTATTGTTCTAGTTCCGTAAATTCACCAAGATATAGCGGTGGAGTTATTGAGTCGGTTTAACTGAGAGGAGAGCTAGCTTCCGCAGCTCACTGTAGGTCAATGACAATGACTTCTGTTTTGTTTGATCAGCCGTTTTACTGCCTTTTGACAGGCACAGTTTGGAAATAATTAGGTATGTTTAGTAAAATATATAATTATTTTCTGCGCAAATAACTAATTTGACAACGTTTATATCTGTGGCTTATAGTCCAGTTTGGCTAATATCCATCCGTCCATTTTCTACCGCCTGTCCCTTTTGGGGTCGCGTGGGGTGCTGGCGCCTATCTCAGCTGCATACGGGAGGAATGCGGAGTACACCCTGGACAAGACGCCACCTCAATAATATAAGGAACAATATTTATTTCTTCTAGAAGTTAGTGAGCGTGGTTCAATACTTATATTTGTTTTTGAAATGTAATGATGGTTTTGCTTTGTTTGATTTGAATTGATTACACGTTTGTAAATTTACCCCTCAAATTATATTTTCGATTTCTGTTTTTTTTTTGGTGTCAGCAGATTGTACGGAGCTTTAAATATAACATTTAAAATTTACAAGATTTATAAATGTAATTATTTGGGATTTCACAAACAGTACTAATTGTTGTGTTACTCCAGACTTCCACACAGCAAGTAAGGTATTGCAATACTAAGAATATACAAGGTTTTATGGTTCAGGTTGTGTATCGTGTACTTAAGACCTTTCTTTTTTGCATCTTTTATTTCATCTGTTAATGACCTGAACATTTGCTTTCTGTGTGAACAACTTGTAGGAATGCAATTGAGGAACTTCATATGTTTAAATGCATCGAGAGAAGACCTATGGCGTGGCCCTGTCAGCTGACCATCGGCAGCGCTTTGTCCATCCGCATCGTCGGCTACAAAGCTGTAAGTGGCTCTAAAAAAAACCAAAAAAACTGCATAATCGGAGGCTCAACTATCCCAGCATTAGGGAAGGTTTACACAGAGAACTTCAATGGCACTCATGAGTGTGCAGACCTCCACTGAGGCAAAAAAATACTAAACAAAAGTGCTGCACTATGATGTTCCATTCCTGTCCTGTAGGTGGCAGTAATTTACAATGAAAAGTGAGTTTTGTACTTCAATGAATTTGCTGGCTCATTTTTTGTAACTTCTTCAAAAAAATGCTTGTTTTTTCAGACATAAAATATTTTGATGCAGTGAATTCATTGAAGTGAATTGTGAAGTGAATTATATTTATATAGCGCTTTTTCTCAAGTGACTCAAAGCGCCTTACATAGTGACACCCAATATCTAAGTTACATTTAAACCAGTGTGGGTGGCACTGGGAGCAGGTGGGTAAAGTGTCTTGCCCAAGGACACAACGGCAGTAACTAGGATGGCACAAGCGGGAATCGAACCTGCAACCCTCAAGTTGCTGACACGGCCACTCTACCAACCGAGCTATGCCGCCCCCATTTGAAAAAAAATATTTAAGCCACTCTTAAAACTACGACTGAATGTCCGTTATTGGTTAAAGAGGACCTACGATGATTATAATCTACATTTAAAATAACGTACTTCCTTGTGATTTAGATAATATATATTGGATATGCTTTCGTATAAATTTTGTTCTGCTCCACCGTCACTTTATAACCCATTTTTTGAGTCTCTCTGCAAGATGTTGGGTTTACAATCCCTGTGACCTCGGAGGTTCAGCTTTCTTTCAGAAAGCAAACATAAGAACGAGCTTAAAAAGTTCAACTGTGGAACAGCTTGGATTATTCCTTAAAATGTTCCAGTTCCATTCACACATTTCAATCAATCAATCAATCAATGTTTATTTATATAGCCCTAAATCACAAATGTCTCAAAGGACTGTACAAACCATTACGACTACGACATCCTCGGAAGAACCCACAAAGGGGCAAGGAAAACTCACACCCAGTGGGCAGGGAGAATTCACATCCAGTGGGACGCCAGTGACAATGTGGACTATGAGAAACCTTGGAGAGGACCTCAGAAGTGGGCAACCCCCCCCCCCTCTAGGGGACCGAAAGCAATGGATGTCGAGCGGGTCCAACATGATACTGTGAAAGTTCAATCCATAGTGGCTCCAACACAGCCGCGAGAGTTCAGTTCAAAGCGGATCCAAGACAGCAGCGAGAGTCCCGTCCACAGGAAACCATCTCAAGCGGAGGCGGATCAGCAGCGTAGGGATGTCCCCAATCGATACAGGCGAGCGGTCCATCCTGGGTCTCGACTCTGGACAGCCAGTACTTCATCCATGGTCATCGGACCGGACCCACTCCACAAGGGAGGGGGGGACATAGGAGAAAAAGAAAAGAAGCGGCGGATCAACTTGTCTAAAAAGGAGGTCTATTTAAAGGCTGGAGTATACAGATGAGTTTTAAGGTGAGTTTGAGTTTGAGTTTATTTCGAACATGCAAGCATACAACATGATACATCACAATTTCCAGTTTCTCTTTCCAACATGTTCGAAAAGGAGGAGGAAGAAGCAGAGCTTATTTAAACCTACCCCTTTTCTTTACATAACAGTTGCTAAAACTTTTGTTCACTTCCTGTTCTCAATGTATTCACAATGTATACTCCATAAGTGATAAGTAATCACAATACAAATAAATAAATAAATAAATAATTGCTCAAATTTTAATCCATACGATGAGATAAATCAGATTATTTTGAAAATGAATGTGTGAGTAAAATCAGAATGTTTATCATGGTTCTTCATTTTTGTACTTTGTTAACACTTCCAGTTTGAAGAGTTTCTTGAAATGGATCATATTAGTACATTGTTTGATTGCTTTGCTTAATCCATTCCATAATTTAATTCCACATACTGATATACTGAAGGTTTTAAGTGTTGTACGTGCATACAAATGTTTTAAATTACATTTTTCTCTAAGATTATATTTCTCTTCTTTTGTTGAGAAGAATTGTTGTATATTCTTGGGAAGCAGGTTATAGTTTGCTTTGTGTATAATCTTAGCTGTTTGCAATTCCACTATGTCGTGGAATTTCAGTATATTTGATTCAATAAATAAAGGGTTTGTATGTTCTCTATATCCAACATTATGTATTATTCTAACTGATCTTTTTTGTAACACTGTTAGTGAATGAAGTGTACTTTTGTAATTATTTCCCCATATTTCTACACAGTAACTCAGATATGTAACACTAGTGAGCAGTAGAGAATATAAAGTGATTTTTGGTCTAGAAAATATTTGGCTTTATTCATTATTGATGTATTTCTTGCAACTTTATTTTGTATATTTTTTACATGAGATTTCCAGTTCAATTTATCATCAATCATTATACCTAGAAATTTGGTTTCATTTACTCTTTCAATTTCTATTCCGTCTATTTGTATTTGTGTTTGACTTTCTTTTCTACTGTTACCAAATAGCATTATTTTAGTTTTACTGAGATTCAATGATAGTCTGTTTTTGTCAAACCATTTTTTTAATTTGTTCATTTCTTCTGTTATTATTTGTATTATCCACTGTGTGTTCTCTCCTGAACAAAATGCTGTTGTATCATCCGCAAATAATACTAACTTTAAATCTCTTGTAACTTTACAAATGTCATTTATATAGAGATTGAATAATTTAGGTCCCAGTATTGATCCCTGAGGTACACCACAGGAAATAATTAGCATTGTAGAAGTATGCTCGCCTAGCTTCACGTATTGTTTCCTGTTCGTTAGATAACTTCTTATCCAATTTAAGACTAACCCTCTGATGCCATATCGTTCCAGTTTTTTTATTAAAATATTGTGATTAATTGTGTCAAATGCTTTAGTTAGATCCATAAACACTGCTGCCGCACATTTTTTATTATCTATTGCATTGGTAATTTCTTCTGTGATTTCAATTAAAGCCATTGAAGTTGTAACATTAGCTCTGTATCCATATTGGTTCTCTTCGAGTATTCTATATTTATTTATGAAACTCTCTAATCTGTTATTGAACAGTTTTTCAATGATTTTAGAAAATTGTGGAAGTAAAGAAACAGGTCTATAATTTGTAAATAGATGTTTATCACCAGTCTTATAAATTGGTGCAACTTTAGCTATTTTCATTTTGTTTGGAAATGTACCTGTTTGAAATGATAGGTTACTAATATACATTAATGGTCCTGAGATCTCATCAATCACCTTTTTTATCGTATCCATATCAATTCCATTACAATCAGTTGAAGTCTTTGATTTACATTTTTTCACAATTTTAACTATTTCCTCCTGTGTCACATTACTGAGGAACATGGAGTTGGGATTTCGCTCTATGGTATCATAATAGTCCTCAATTGAAACTGGGTCTGGAATCCTTTCTTCCAATTTTGGTCCAATATTTACAAAGTAGTTATTAAAGCTTTCAACTACTTCCTTTATGTTGTCATTATGTTTATTTCTGTCTAAGAAGTAATGGGGGTAATCCCTCTTAGTGCCATTTTTAATAATGCTATTGAGAATGCCCCATGTTGCTCTCATATTATTTTTGTTCCTGTCCAATAATTCACTGTAATATTCTTTTCTACATGATCGTAGTATGTTTGTTAACTTGTTTTTATACTTTTTGTACTTAACTTCTGCCTCAGTAGTTCTTTGTACTATAAATTTTCTATATAGCGTATTCTTCTTACAAGCATGTTTTAATCCTTTTGTCATCCATGGTTGATTATTCTTTCTCTGTTTACTACTGAGTTGTCTCCATGGACAATGTTTGTCATAAAGTATTATGAACTTGTTTAAGAAATATTCATATGCTTCATCAACCTCTTCTTCATTGTACACATTGTCCCAATCTTGCTTTTGTAGCTCCATTTTGAAAGCAATCATCCTCTTCTCTGTGCACAGTCTTTGAAATGTCCTTTTGTCTTCCGTGTTCTTTTTACAGTTTCCATCATATATTGTAAAAACTGGCAGATGATCACTAACGTCGGTTATAAGTAAACCACTTGTAGTGTTATTATCAAAATCATTAGTAAAAATATTATCAATAAGTGTGGCACAGTGTCCTGTGACTCTGCTTGGCTTTGTGATTTTAGGATATAAACTGATGCTGTACATTGTATCAATGAAGTCATCAATAAACTTTTGCTTGTTAGGGTTCAATAAGTCAATATTAAAGTCACCGCATAAGAAAATTATTTTTTTACCATTGTCCATGTAAGTTGCCTTGATCCATTCTTCAAATGTTTCTATACTTGACTTAGGTGATCTGTATATACAACTAATTACTATGTTTTTGCTATTTTCCTGACATATTTCAATGGTAATACATTCTAAGATGTTATCTATAGCAAATGACATGTTTTTTACCACTTTGTAGTTCAGGTTCTTCATCACATACACAGCTACTCCTCCTCCATTTTTGTTGGTTCTGTTAATATAGTTTAGTTCATATCCTTCCAGATCAAAATCTATTCCTTTTTTATCATCAATCCATGTTTCTGTGATGGCGATCACTTTGAAGGGTTCGTTGATGTGTTCCAAAAAGTTCTTAATGTTGTTGTAGTTTGCATACAAGCTTCTGCTATTAAAATGAATAATTGACAATTTGTTGTCACTTTTAATGTTGCTATTATATTGCTCATCTGTATAATAAAAACAATTATTACTAATGTGGGAAAAAAAATTTGTACCTGGATCTATATCGTTTTCCAAATCCTGGTTTTTGTGCTCTTTGTTGCAGAAGTTTTGTAGTTCCATATTTCCTTGCTCAACAATCTTTGATGTCGTTTCAATAATTTCTATAAGTGTAGATGGATGCAGTCCTGAATCTAAGTCTTCTTTTTTAGTCGTCCCTTGCAGTATAGTAGTGTTGATGTTGAATTTAGGTGCCTGTTTTCTGTCAGAGTCCATTATCATCGTTATTGTGGAAGCTGTGTAAACTTAAAATTTGTCCAGGTCTTTGATGTCATTGACAACAATTACTCTTGCTTCTGGACCTCCATTCAGCTTGATGTAGATTTTACAGTTGGCGCTCCAAGTTCCCTGGATTTTTCCCTGCTTTCTCAAGTCGCGTGCTTTCTTGGCGATTCCAGCATTACGTTTAGTGAGATGCTCATTCATGTACACATTTGTTCCCTTCAGCTTCTTTCCCTGTCTCAGCAATGCCATTTTAGATTTTCTGTTTACAAATTTCACAAGCACAACTGGAGTGGCGTTGTTGTCTCTTCTGTTCAGTGGGATGCATGTTTCGATGGTATTAATGTCGATTTCAATTTCCTTTGATTGCAGGAAGTTGACTACTTGCTGTTCTGCCGAGACAAGATCCATTTCATCTGGTTCACCTTCATTATTCACAGCTTTCGCATAGGATCTTGGTTTAATTCGGTGTCCTGTCACAATGATTTCATTCATTCGTTTATCCTGCTCCATTTCATCTATGATATTCCACAGCGTGTAGTTTTCTTCTTGAAAGGTCTTCATTTGTTGGCGCATTTCTTCTTGAAAGGTCTTCATTTGTTGGCGCATTTCTTCTTGAAAGGTCTTCAAATGTTGGCACACATCAGAGACTTCATTTTTTCTGGTGATGATTTGAGTTTGCAGACTTTCAATATTTTGCTGCAGACTTTTCACATCTTGTTTGTGTTCTTCCATTGCTTTTTTCTGATCTTTTTTTATTTCTTTAATTTCTTCTTTCATTTCAAGGAGTATTTTTAGTAGTACTCCTTGTTCCCCATCATGTCCTGTGTCCAGTCTCAAATCTTGGTCCCAGTTGTGTCCTGTGTTGGCTGACACCGAAGGTTTCGGGCTTTCAGTCTTCCCTTTAGCTTTTGGCATAGCGGCAGATCGATGACGTCAGTGCCTCTTGTGTCTTAAACGGCAGTTACTTTAGCAACTTGCAGCAGGTTTAACTTGGTTGTTCCAACAATGAGTACCTTGTGTTGTTCACAGATCAATTTGAGGTGTTAGTCTGTCAACTTAAAACACTGCGACGTTGGAAGCACTTTAAAACAGCTGTAAACTCGCCGTAGTTTTTGGTTGCTAGGCAACCGCTTTGAGCTGCGTTAAGGCGCCGATGGCTTGAGGCAAACGACTCATCTAACTTACCTTATTTCAGCGTATCAGTGCCTCGCAACTGACCAAAATGAGGTCAAGGATGCCAGGTTACTCCCCTGTGGCTGTGGTCGCAAATAAGTGGTCAAAATCTTCAAAATAAACAAAAACTCCGGTAGCAAAAGCGGAGCCTTTTTCTTTTGCGTCCTTTCTCATGAACAGGTGAGACTTAAATGCTTCTACTGAGGTAGCATCTCGAACTGTTACCGGGAGGGCATTCCAGAGTACTGGAGCCCGAACGGAAAACGCTCTATAGCCCGCAGACTTTTTTTGGGCTTTAGGAATCACTAATAAGCCGGAGTCTTTTGAACGCAGATTTCTTGCCGGGACATATGGTACAATACAATCGGCAAGATAGGATGGAGCTAGACCGTGTAGTATTTAAAAAAACACTTTAAGACCAATGTCTTGAAAAAATACATCACTCTTGAATCAACATTGTAGTTTATACTATCATTAATGTTAATTAAAAACTAAATGTGGGATATAAATAATAATGGAAGTATAATTGTTTGTATATATAGTATATAATTGATGCAAAGGTTTAATATGTGTGCAAGGATATTTCACATGCTTTTACTGTTTATATAATTGAACTACGTTCATGGTCATGGAACCAAAATTGAACTTTTTGGTATAAGCTTAACTTGTCGTGTTTGGAGGAAGAAGAATACTGAGTTGCATCCCAAGAACACCACACCTACTGTGAAGCATGGGGGTGGAAACATCATGCTTTGGGGCTGTTTTTCTGCTAAGGGGACAGGACGATTGATCCGTGTTAAGGAAAGAATGAATGGGGCCATGTATCGTGAGATTTTGAGCCAAAACCTCCTTCCATCAATGAGAGCTTTGAATGGTTGACCAAATACTTATTTTCCACCATAATTTACAAATAAATTCTTTAAAATTCCTACAATGTGAATTCCTGGATTTCTTTTTCACATTGTGTCTCTCACAGTTGAAGTGTACCTATGATGAACATTACAGACCTCTGTCATCATTTTAAGTGGGAGAACTTGCACAATCGGGGGCTGACTAAATACTTTTTTGCCCCACTGTATATATATATATTGGGTACATTATATGGAGGCGTGGCCATTGTTACACAATAGCGCCTTGCTTCTATGCTGGCATTATGAGACCAGTTTGTTGCATTTGCTTAAAGTGGACATGCAGGGGTGGTATATAATAAACATGTTTTCTTTCAGGCACAGGTTACATCTTTTAGCTGCACTGTTGTATGGTGAGCTAGATGCCATGTAATGGCGTGGTCAGCTTTATTGTCTTTAAGAGTCCTTATGTGTTTGCTGAGTTGGGGCCTACGGAATGATGCTTTGTGATTGTTATAGCGGGTTTTAAAGGTGTTTTCTGTGAGTCCAATGTATGTCTCTGTGTATGAGTTGTCCTTGCGGTTGACGCTGGCTTTGTAAACAACTGATGTTTTTAAACAGTTTCTGTTGAGTGGGCAGTTAAGCCTTTGTCTGCAATTGTGGCTATCTGTGGAGTTGGAGTCGTTAATGGTTGCCTGTCTCTGTGTGCTCAGATTCTTTTTGTTGTGGGAGCTGTGTGCCGCTCTACCCCCGTCTTGAGCACTGGGTAACGGATAAACCACAGAAACCTCGACTACATCATAAACATTATATCGATTAAACTTTTGCAACTCAACGCCTAAAAAACGGAAATGCTGATTATCGGTCCTGCTAGACACCGACCTCTATTTAATGATACAACTCTAACATTTGACAACCAAACAATTAAACAAGGCGACACGGTAAAGAATCTGGGTGTTATCTTTGACCCAACTCTCTCCTTTGAGTCACACATTAAAAGCGTTACTAAAACGGCCTTCTTTCATCTCCGTAATATCGCTAAAATTCGCTCCATTCTGTCCACTAAAGACGCTGAGATCATTATCCATGCGTTTGTTACGTCTCGTCTCGATTACTGTAACGTGTTATTTTCGTGTCTCCCCATGTCTAGCATTAAAAGATTACAGTTGGTACAAAATGTGGATGCTAGACTTTTGACAAGAACAAGAAAGTTTGATCACATTACGCCTGCACTGGCTTCCTGTGCACTTAAGATGTGACTTTAAGGTTTTACTACTTACGTATAAAATACTACACGATCTAGCTCCATCCTATCTTGCTGATTGTATTGTACCATATGTCCCGGCAAGAAATCTGCGTTCAAAGGACTCCGGCTTATTAGTGATTCCCAAAGCCCAAAAAAAGTCTGCGGGCTATAGAGCGTTTTCATTTCGGGCTCCAGTATTCTGGAATGCCCTCCCGGTAACAGTTCGAGATGCTACCTCAGTAGAAGCATTTAAGTCTCACCTTAAAACTCATTTGTATACTCTAGCCTTTAAATAGACTCCCTTTTTCGACCAGTTGATCTGCCGTTTCTTTTCTTTTTCTCTTATGTCCCACTCTCCCTTGTGGAGGGGGTCCGGTCCGATCCGGTGGCCATGTACTGCTTGCTTGTTTATCGGCTGGGGGCATCTCTGCGCTGCTGATCCGCCTCCGCTTGGGATGGTTTCCTGCTGGCTCCGCTGTGAACGGGACTCTCGCTGCTGTGTTGGATCTGCTTTGGACTGGACTCTTGCGACCATTATGGATTGAACTTTCACAGTATCATGTTAGACCCGCTCGACATCCATTGCTTTCCTCCTCTCCAAGGTTCTCATAGTCATCATTGTCACCGACGTCCCACTGGGTGTGAGTTTTCCTTGCCCTTATGTGGGCCTACCGAGGATGTCGTAGTGGTTTGTGCAGCCCTTTGAGACACTCATGATTTAGGGCTATAGAAGTAAACATTGATTGATTAAACCGGTCATAACATTAGGTGCACATGCACACTCCGATCGATACAGAGCCGCGTGAAAAAAGTTGCTTGCAACAGCATTTATGTCACTGCGTGTTGCATGTCGGTCCTACTATGCACATGCACACCAAGTAGTAATGTCTCAATGGCGCCTCTTTTTCCGTCTGAGTTTAGCGACTAATCCAATTTTGTTGTGACCCGAATCTTGTGGACAAATAAACAGGTACATTTACAAATACTATTTAAAAAAAACAGTCATTATTATGACCTCCTTGTCCATTCATTGAAGAAGAGCTCTCCAACAGGGTGTCCAAAAGTGCAGCCAGCGGGCCAATTTCGGCCCACAGTTAGAATGGACTGGACTCTCGCTGTTGTGTTGGATCCACTATGGACTGGACTTTCACAATGTTGTGCTAGACCCACTCGATGTCCATTGCATCCAGTCTCCCCTAGAATGGGGATTGGGTCCTCTCCAAGGTTTCTCATAGTCATTCACATTGACATCCCACTGGGCTGTGAGTTTTTCCTTGCCCTTATGTGGGCTTGTGCAGTTCTTTGAGACACTTTTAGGGCTATATAAATAAATATTGATTGCTAGATTGATTGATACATCCGTCAATGTGTGATGTCACAGATTCCCTACTGTTAAAGACAAGTAGGGCGGTTTAGCTCGGTTGGTATAGTGGCCGTGCCAGCAACTTGAGGGTTGCAGGTTCGATTCCCGCTTCTGCCATCCTAGTCACTGCCGTTGTGTCATTTGGGGAAGACACTTTACCCACCTGCTCCCAGTGCCACCCACACTGGTTTGAATGTAACTTAGATATTGGGTTTTCACTATGTAAAGCGCTTTGAGTCACTAGAGAAAAGCGCTATATAAATATAATTCAGTTCACTTCACAAGGCAAGGCCAGGTTTATTTTTGGAGAACAATTTAAACACAAGGCAATTCATTCAAAGTACTTACATACAGTGGGGCAAAAAAGTATTTAGTCAGCCACGGATTGTGCGAGTTCTCCCACTTAAAATGATGACAGAGGTCTGTAATTTTCATCATAGGTACACTTCAACTGTGAGAGACAGAATGTGAAAAAAAAATCCAGGAATTTAAAAGAATTTATTTGTAAATTATGGTGGAAAAAAAGTATTTGGTCAACCACTCAAAGCTCTCACTGATGGAAGGAGGTTTTGGCTCAAAATCTCACGATACATGGCCCCATTCATTCTTTCCTTAACACGGATCAATCGTCCTGTCCCCTTAGCAGAAAAACAGCCCCAAAGCATGATGTTTCCACCCCCGTGCTTCACAGTAGGTATGGTGTTCTTGGGATGCAACTCAGTATTCTTCTTCCTCCAAACACGACCAGTTGAGTTTATACCAAAATGGATACATGGATGATACAGCAGAGGATTGGGAGGATGTCATGTGGTCAGATGAAAGCAAAATAGAACTTTTTGGTATAAACGCAACTCGTCGTGTTTTGAGGAAGAATACTGAGTTGCATCCCAAGAACACCATACCTACTGTGTAGCATGGCGGTGGAAACATCATGCTTTGGGGCTGTTTTTCTGCTAAGGGGACAGGACGATTGATCCGTGTTAAGGAAAGAATGAATGGGGCCATGTATCCTGAGATTTTGAGCCAAAACCTCCTTCCATCAGTGAGAGCTTTGAATGGTTGACCAATTACTTATTTTCCACCATCATTTACAAATAAATTCTTTAAAATTCCTACAATGTGAATTCCTGGATTTTTTTTCCCCATTCTGTCTCTCACAGTTGAAGTGTACCTATGATGAAAATTACAGACCTCTGTCATCATTTTAAGTGGGAGAACTTGCACAATCGCTGGCTGACTAAATACTTTTTTGCCCCACTGTATATGCAAAAATAAAATGATCATAATTAAAATTAAAGTGTAGATAAAATACTCCAAAACCCGCAACCACAGGCTTCCAAAACTATATGCAAGCTCACAGTCAAATGCATGCATCTTATGACTTTATACTTGGACATAAATTACGGTGGAAGAGGGGTTAGTGTGTCTGCCTCACAATACGAAGGTCCTGAGCACTCCTGAGTTCAATCCCAGGCTCGGGATCTTTCTGTGTGGAGTTTGCATGTTCTCCCCGTGAATGTGTGGGTTCACTCCGGGTACTCCGGCTTCCTCCCACTTCCAAAGAAAACACTAAATGGTCCCTAGTGTGTGAATGTGAGTGTGAATGTTGTCTGTCTATCTGTGTTGGCCCTGCGATGAGGTGGCGACTTGTCCAGGGTGTACCCCGCCTACCGCCCGAATGCAGCTGAGATAGGCTCCAGCACCCCCCACGACTCCGAACGGGATAAGAGGTAAAAAATGGATGGATGGACATTTTCTAGTATCCAACAACAACATTTTAAGTCAGAAAAGATTCAATTCATCATTGGTGACTTCTTCTGTAGACAGTTCAGAAAAAAACCCAACATTCTTTCTTCAATTTGTCAACGGACTTTTGTTTTCCCGTCGTGTCCGCCAGGTGACCGAGGAGAAGTTGAAAAAAATGTGGATCACGGTTGACGCTCAAAGCCAAAAGAAAGACGACGTAAAGAGAGAGACCGTCCACTGTCTTGACGACGACAACGAGACGGAGGTGGATAAGGACGACATCATTCAAGGTAATAACATTGACCAACAATTCGCTTGCCTGTCTCTAGGAAATATAGTTTCACAAAAATGGAAAAAATAGCATTTGTACGTTCACCTATGCTTGTGCGTGTTCGTCAACTCAAGGAATTTGTCTGGCCTTAAAGGGGGAACTGCACTTTTTTTTGGAAATTTGCCTATCATTCACAATCCTTTTGTAAGACAATAACATACGTCATTCTTTTTTATGCATTTTAGCTTGGGAAATACAGCAAGTACGAGGTAACAATTCAGCTAATGGGAGTAATAAATTGCGCCCATAAAAATTTCTTCTTTTTCTTCTTTCTTAGTTTATTTCGAACATCACATACCTCCAACATTATACATCAGGCAATTTCACATCATTTCACAATACATCATGTCTGAAAAGGAGTACGAAGAAGCAAAGCTTATTTAATCCAACCCTTTTCCCACGTCAGAGCGTTCACAAATACATACATTCATTCACTGACCTTCTTTACAGCAAAATAGCAAAATGACATCAGTGAAGTGAAGTGAAGTGAATTATATTTATATAGCGCTTTTCTCTAGTGACTCAAAGCGCTTTACATAGTGACACCCAATATCTAAGTTACATTTAAACCAGTGTGGGTGGCACTGGGAGCAGGTGGGTAAAGTGTCTTGCCCAAGGACACAACGGCAGTGACTAGGATGGCGGATGCGGGAATCGAACCTGCAACCCTCAAGTTGCTGGCACGGCCACTCTACCAACCGAGCTATACCAGTGAATGAGTAACACAACAGTTTTGTAATACGTAATTAATTCATTCAGTCATTATGAACATACTGAGATGAAGAATATCTTATTTTCAATCAAGTTGAAAGTGTTTCTCATAATTCTTCTTCTTTGTAGTTTGTAAGCACTATTAATTTGAACATCTTCTTAAACTGGATCATATCCGTACAATGTTTAACTTCTTTACTTAATCCATTCCATAATTTAATTCCACATACTGATATGCTAAAGGTTTTAAGTGTTGTTCGTGCATACAAATGTTTTGAATTAGATCTTCCTCTTAAGGTTATATTTCTCTTCTTTAGTTGAGAAGACTTGTTGTACATTCTTTGGTAGCAGGTTATAATTTACTTTGTACATCATTCTCGCTGTTGGCAATTTTGCCAAATCATCAAGCTTTAATATTTTTGACTCGATAAATAAAGGGTTTGTATGTTCTCGATAAGGTTGATTGGCAACACTAAATGGTCCCTAGTGTGTGAATGTGAGTGTGAATGTTGTCTGTCTATCTGTGTTGGCCCTGCGATGAGGTGGCGACTTGTCCAGGGTGTACCCTGCCTTCCGCCCGATTGTAGCTGAGATAGGCGCCAGCGCCCCCCGCGACCCCGAAAGGGAATAAGCGGTAGAAAAAATGGATGGATGGATGGATGTTCTCGATATCCAACATTATGTATTATTCTAATTGATCTTTTTTGTAACACAGTTAATGAATGTAGCACACATTTGTAGTTGTTTCCCCATATTTCTGCACAATAACTCAGATATGGTAACACTAGCGAGCAGCAGAGAATATAAAGTGATTTTTGGCTCTAAAAAAACTATACTCTATTTACATCTCGTGACCTGAATATTAACCAAGTATTAGCAATATTAGAAGCACTGACGCAGACAAACTACTTTTAGCGGCGCCATTGTCACAAAGAGCGAACTAGCTTTTGCAGCCATTGACATACTGACCTGCTGCATCGCCACTGAGTTAGTGAAAGTTTATTTTAGTTTATAAATCTAGCAAGTCATCAGTATAATAGAAGAATAGAAAGGTTTGTTAACTTTGACACTCAACTTAGACCAGGAGATGGCGAGAAAGACACAAAAAGATGCTTGTTTGTGGCACCTTTTATTTTTTTTAAAAACCCGGGTAGGATTATAATTCATTCTTCATCTAAACGGGAAGATATGCACATCCCATTAGTTGGCATCCCATTGGGAGCAGACATTGTACAATAAGTGTTTGTTTTATTATGTTCATAGTATGTAATTCTTGTTTAGCACTTAGCACTACTGCTGCATAATGATTAGTGTTTCACTAAATGGTAAATGGGTTATACTTGTACAGCGCTTTTGTACCTTTTTTTTTAAGGAACTCAAAGCGCTTTGACGCTATTTCCACATTCACACATTCACACACTGATGGCGGGAGCTGCCATGCAAGGCGCTAACCAGGCTGAGGGAGCCATGAAAGCCAAATATTTCAAAATGTATTTCCGTGAAAGCCACATCTTGTTTTTTAACACTGAATACAACTAAATGCGTGCATTTTTAAGTAAGACCAACATTTTGAGAGTATAATAAGTCTCTTATTCTTTTTAATAACATTGTTATTCTGAAGCTAACCAATAATAAATAAAATGTCATGTCTGTTGATCATGTTTTTGTTTGGCCATGTGCTGTTTGTCCTTTGGACTCTTTAAGTTCCAGTTTTTTTCCACTCCCTTGTCTGGTGTCCTTGGTTACTCATTTTGTCCACCTGTCTCTGGTGGACAAAATGCCCGCTCACCTGCTTCCCGAGCACTAATCAGAGGCAGTATTTAAGCTCGTCTTTGCCAGTCAGTCGCCCCGTGCTGACTTGTTTCATGCCTTGCCATAGTTTCGTTCTTCATGCCATGCCAAGTAAGTTTTGTTTGATTTATGTTCTTAGTCTGTTTATGCGTTAGCTTTGTTCTTTAGCCCAAGTTGTGCCTCCGCTGAGTGATTTTTGTTTGTATATTTTTTACCTAAATGCCATGTCCCGAGTAGTCCGTCTGCCTTCCTGGGAGAACGACCCCGCAGCAAGCTGCAACCCCCCCATCGTGACATAAAATACTTCTTACCATTAATGCGACTTCTTGAACAGGTGCGGTAGAAAACGGATGGATGGATATAAATGCATGAGAATGTTTTATATTTTGCACGTTATTTTTAGCACTGTGAATTCCAGCGGAATCATTCATAATTATCGCGTTAAGCAATGTCAGCTAAGATTTATCTGAGAGCCAGATGCAGTCATCAAAAGAGCCACATCTGGCTCTAGAGCCATAGGTTCCCTACCCCTGCTATAGAACAGGGGTCACCAAGGCGGTGCCCGGGGGCACCAGGTCGCCCGTAAGGACCAGATGAGTCGCCCGCTGGCCTGTTCTAAAAATAGCTCAAATAGCAGCACTTACCAGTGAGCTGCCTCTATTTTTTTTAAATTGTATTTATTTACTAGCAAGCTGGTCTCGCTTAGCTCGACATTTTTAATTCTAAGAGAGGCAAAACTCAAATAGAATTTGAAAATCCAAGAAAATATTTTGAAGTCTTGGTCTTCACTTGTTTAAATTAATTCATTTATTTTTTTTACTTTGCTTTTTATAACTTCCAGAAAGATAATTTTAGAGAAAAAATACACCTTAAAAATGATTTTTGGATTTTTAAACACATATACCTTTTTACCTTTGGAATTCCTTCCTCTTCTTTCATGACAATTTAAAATTTAAAGCCCACCAGGCTGCACCAAACTTTTGGTGCCTTGTTGACACAGAAAAGTACAGTGATGTATGCGCAGCAGCTATGAAGGTTGCAAGCCTGTTTGGTTCAACTATTCTTTGTGAATCAGCCTTTTCTGACATGAACTTCATCAAGAACAAACACAGAACACGCCTCACTGATGCACAACTGCAAGACTCACTCAGAGTTGCAGTGTCAAGTTACACACCAGAGTACAACACACTAGTTAACAGCAATGCCAGGTTTCCCACTAACTGACAAAGAAACAGATTTGGTGTCCAGTTCAAAGTGTGACATGATTTATTTTAAAAATTGAGGGTTGACTTTTGTATTTTACATGAGTTATTATTTGTACAAACATGGTGCAAAGTAATTAATGATTTGTTAAAAAATGTTAGTGGTTAGCTAGTTGAAATGGGATATTGTGATTTCACAAGACTGTCTTAGGCGTGATCATTTGAAAATGTTCAATTTGAAATATGTTCACTTAGAGAAAATATAAAAATAAAGTGTTGCATATTGATATTTATCTGTTTCTATTTATGTTTATTGTGAGAAATCATTAAGATGATCAGTCTTTCCACAAATATAAATATCATAAATTATTAATAATAAAATATAGTTAAAGGTAAATTGAGCAAATTGGCTATTTCTGGCAATTTATTTAAGTGTGTATCAAACTGGTAGCCCTTTGCAGTAATCAGTACCCAAGAAGTAGCTCTTGGTTTCAAAAAGGTTGGTGACCCCTGCTATAGAACATACATTAAATGATAGCCAATGTTAAACTGCAACAATGGGCCAAACCCCAATGGGAATGATTTGGCTGTCAATCATGGCTGACTTGCATGGATTTGTATGTTCATTTACAGGAGATCTATGAATGGATGTAATTGTTGCTGCTTTGGTAAGGTGACATTATCCTTTTGCACAGTTGTTTAACCCAGCAAGAGGGTAGGTTTGAATGTGAGCGCCCTCAATGTGGCCACTGCAAACTTTATAATATATTATAAAGCAAACAGTGCCTCTGCTAGTTTCAGCCAAGAAGTACTCTCCATTTTGCCTCAATTCCTTCAAGACACAATTAATCAATTCTACAACTTCCAAAGCTGCATTACAGCAGGGGTGGCCACACTTTTTCTGCAGGCGAGCTACTTTTCAATTGAACTACTCGAGGGGATCTACCTCATTTATATTTATTTATTTATGAAAGAAACATTTTTGTAAACAAGTTAAATGTGTTTAATGATAATACAAGCATGTGTAACACATATAGATGTCTATCTTTCACAAAGACAAGAATATAAGTTGGTGTATTACCTGATTCTGATGACTTGCATTGATTGGAATCAGACAGTAATGATGATAACGCCCACATTTTCAAATGGAGGAGAAAAAAAGTTGTCCTTTCTGTACAATACCACATGAAAGTGGTTGGTTTTTGGCATCTAATTCATCCAACTTCCATACACTTTACAAGAAAAACATTGGCGGCAAATTCCGTAGCTTGCTTGATTGACATTCACGGCACCCGAGGGTCTTGTGAGATGACGCTGGCTGCTGCCGGTTCATTATTATGAAAAAATGACAGAGAGGAAGGCGAGAAACACTTTTTATTTCAACAGACTCTCGCGCCGTACCTTCCGTCAAAACTCTAAAGGCCGACTGCACATTTCCTATCTTCACAATAAAAGCCCTGCTTCATGCTGCCTGCGCTAACAAAATAAGAGTCTCGGAAAGCTGGCGTGCACAAGTGATGTGCACGCCAGCTTTCTGAGGGATCGCTTGTGCACGCCAGTTTTCCGAGACTCTGTATTTAGTTAGCGCAGGCAGCATGAAGCAGGGCTTTTATTGTGAAGATAGGAAATGTGCAGTCGGCCTTTAGAGTTTTGACGGAAGGTACGGCGCGAGAGTCTGTTGAAATAAAAAGTGTTTCTCGCCTTCCTCTCGGTCATATTTTCATAATAATGATCTTGCAGCAGCCAGCGTCATCTCACAAGACCCTCCGGTACCGTGAATGTCATTTAAGTGACGTCTTGGTGAAGATTGATGATCACTCATTTTTAGGTCTATTTTTTTTAAAAGCCTGGCTGGAGATCGACTGACACACCCCCCGCGGTCGACTGGTAGCTCGCGATTGACGTAATGGGCGCCCCTGCTTTACAGTATTTAAAAGTGTTATAATGACCAACAACCATCTCTAAAATGAATGATCTTGTTTTGTGTTAACAGGTTTTCGTTATGGAAATGATATTGTTCCCTTCTCCAAAGTGGATCAAGAGCAGATGAAATACAAACACGATGGGAAGTGCTTTGCTGTTCTTGGCTTTACCAAACAGAACATGGTACTGTTTCTTTCTTAATTTCTTAACTTGTTATAGATTTCACATGGCATCGATATGTTCAGTGTTATTTACAAACTCCGTTTCCACATGAGTTGGGAAATTGTGTTAGATGTAAATATAAACAGAATACAATGATTTGTAAATCCTTTTCAACCCATATTCAGTTGAATATGCTACAAAGACAACATATTTGATGTTCGAACTGATAAAAATTTTTTTTTTTTGCAAATAATCATTAACTTTAGAATTAGATGGCAGTAACACGTGACACAGAAGTTGGGAAAGGTGGCAATAAATACTGATTAAAGTTGAGGAATGCTCATCAAACACTTATTTGGAACATCCCACAGGTGTGCAGGCTAATTGGGAACAGGTGGGTGCCACGATTGGCTATAAAAACAGCTTCCCAAAAAATGCTCAGTCTTTCACAAGAAAGGATGGGGCGAGGTACACCCCTTTGTCCACAACTGCGTGAGCAAATAGTCAAACAGTTTAAGAACAACGTTTCTCAAAGTGCAATTGCAAGAAATTTAGGGATTTCAACATCTACGGCCCATAATATCATCAAAAGGTTCAGAGAATCTGGAGAAATCACTCCACGTAAGCGGCATGGCCGGAAACCAACATTGAATGACCGTGACCTTCGATCCCTCAGACGGCACTGTATCAAAAACCAACATCAATCTCTAAAGGATATCACCACATGGGCTCAGGAACACTTCAGAAAACCACTGTCACTAAATACAGTTCGTCGCTACATCTGTAAGTGCAGGTTAGAGCTCTACTGTGCAAAGCGAAAGCTATTTTTCAACAACATCCAGAAGCGCCGCCGGCTTCTCTGGGCCTGAGATCATCTAAGGTGGATTGATGCAATATTGAAAAGTGTTCTGTGGTCTGACGAGTCCACATTTCAAATTGTTTTTGGAAATATCCGACATCGTGTTATCCGGACCAAAGGGGAAGCGAACCATCCAGACTGTTATCGACGCAAAGTTCAAAAGCCAGCATCTGTGATGGTATGGGGGTGCATTAGTGCCCAAGGCATGGGTAACTTACACATCTGTGAAGGCACCATTAATGCTGAAAGGTACATACAGGTTTTGGAACAACATATGCTGCCATCTATGCGCCGTCTTTTTCATGGACGCCCCTGCTTATTTCAGCCAGTCAATGCCAAGCCACATTCAGCACGTGTTACAACAGCGTGGCTTCGTAAAAAAAGAGTGCGGGTATTTTCCTGACCCGCCTGCAGTCCAGACCTGTCTCCCATCGAAAATGTGTGGCGCATTATGAAGCGTAAAATACGACAGCGGAGACCCCGGACTGTTGAACAACTGAAGCTCTACATAAAACAAGAATGGGAAAGATTTCCACTTTTAAAGCTTCTACAATTAGTTTCCTCAGTTCCCAAACATTTATTGAGTGTATTTAAAAGGAATGGTGATGTAACACAGTGGTGAACATGCCCTTTCCCAACTACTTTGGCACGTGTTGCAGCCATGAAATTAATTCTAAGTTGATTATTATTTGCAAAAAAAAATAAAGTTTATGAGTTTGAACATCAAATATATTGTATTTGTAGTGCATTCAACTGAATATGGGTTGAAAAGGATTTGCGAAAATCATAGAATTCCGTTTATATTTACATCTAACACATTTTCCCAACTCATATGGAAACGGGGTTTGTATATTTCCTGCCTGCAGGTTCCTCGCCATTCCTTCATGGGGAATCAAGCCATCAAGATATTCGCTCCATTTAACGACCAGGTTAGATCCAGATGAACCAGTATAAAGGAAAGGTAGGTGACGCTGCGTGGATGCTGATAGCTTTTATTTTTTTTTTCCTGGTGTCAGCATGCAGGAGTGGCACTGTCCGCTCTCGTCCGGGCTTTGGACGAGCTCAACATGGTGGCCATTGTTCGCTACGCCTACGACCGGCGCTGTAACCCTCAAATAGGA
Source organism: Nerophis ophidion (assembly GCF_033978795.1). Classification (NCBI taxonomy): domain Eukaryota; kingdom Metazoa; phylum Chordata; class Actinopteri; order Syngnathiformes; family Syngnathidae; genus Nerophis; species Nerophis ophidion. The sequence continues at coordinate 45,039,090 of NC_084629.1, read as the reverse complement.
GCAGCTTTCCCTTGCATCAAACAGCACTATGAGGTGGGGTTAAAAGCTCCTAAAACTTCTTTTATTTCCAAAAATTGAAAGACATGCACCTGGGGATAGGTTGATTGGCAACACTAAAATGGTCCCTAGTGTGTGAATGTTGTCTGTCTATCTGTGTTGGCCCTGCGACGAGGTGGCGACTTGTCCAGGGTGTACCCCGCCTTCCGCCCGATTGTAGCTGAGATAGGCTCCAGCGCCCTCCGCAACCCCTGAAGGGAATAAGCGGTAGAAAATGGATGGATGGATAAAAGCTATATATTAGTGTCCTTTTACTAAGTAATAAAATAAAGGCTTTTGTGACATGCTATCAATCTCTAGCTTAAGACTTATTTCAGAATCTATTTAGTAACACTTTTATTTTCTTGTTGTGTGCTTTATCCGTGCAAGGGGTTGATCTCTTAATGAAAAATTATTCAAAAATGTTTTAAAGGGGACCTATGAGCATATTTGTACAAATGTTACCATTTTGGATATTTTGCCAAAGCATCAAATCATAAAGTTAATGCAGTTTGGCGTGAGCTTGCACGTATCTTTGGATGCCCCTGCCCACGGTGTTTTGTAGTCTGGCTACGTTGTGACATCACAGTTAGGTGGACGTACTTATTTGGACATCAGGTAAAGCTATTAGCCAGAGGGGGAGGAGCTCTGTATTAAGTTAAAGTTAAAGTACCAATGATTGTCACACACACACTAGGTGTGGTGAGATTTGTCCTCTGCGTTTGACCCATCTCCTTGTTCACCTCCTGCGAGGTGAGGGGAGCAGTGGGCAGCAGCGGTTCCGCGCCCGGGAATCATTTTTGGTGATTTAACCCCCAATTCCAACCCTTGATGCTAATTAAGTGCCAAGCAGGGAGGTAATGGGTCCCATTTTTATAGTCTTTGGTATGAGGCCAGCTGAGTTTGAGTACAGACAAGAAAAGGTAGGATAAAGTATTATGTTTATGTAATGTTGTTTTTTTGTGCATGCAGTGACATAAATGCTGCTAAAAGATGCTTTTTTTACGTAGCTCTGTAATCAATCAGAATGTGCAGGTGTACCTAATGGTTTGACCAAGTGAATCGATATAACTTTCATAACATTTATTTTTGACCATGTCTGAAACATTTTTTTAGAGGTCATCTCCAATATACTGTATTGTGTATATTCTAACAGTGTACACTTTCAGTCGATGAATTATGATACATTTGGAAAGGGTGGGGCGTGGGGTCATTCGCAATATGAGAACGCCTCCACAAACAAACATCTTGCAGACCTATGCAGAAAGGTTTGAAATGTAACTGTGGAGAAAAGTGTAGGCACCATTTTCTCCAAAGCATATCCAATACATATTATGCACAGCAATGAAGGAGATAAATAAAAAAATTAAATGAAAATGAAATATTAACTAGTGTGTCCAATGGAGATCATCATAGGTCCCCCTTTAAGTGTAATAGTTTCGTGTCGGCATTTCCACAGAAGGACCATTGTCATTTATAATTTCACAATGCATTTTCTGATTGTGCTAACGCAACACATGCTGCTCTCTACAGTGTCTGATATACGTCCAGCTTCCCTTCATGGAGGACCTCAGCCACTTCACATTTGCTCCTTTGGACAGCAAGAAATTTGCCCCCTCTGGTATTGTTTCTTGATGATATTATTGTACTTAAACCATTGGTACATAAGAAAGCAGCTTTTATTACTTTTATTTTCAGTTCAGTTCAGTTTTATTTTATTTTGAACATGCATACTAAGCAATATAATTCATCACATATATAATATTTCTAGTAGTTCTATTAAAGGACTAGGAAGAGGCAGAATTTATTTAATCCTCGCTCTTTTCATTATAGCAATTTTATCCCTTTTCTTTGTTCTCTGTTTGTAACAGAACAGTAAATAATATACCATAAGTAAGGAAACAAATATTAAATACATAAATTATCATTTTCTAGAAAAAAAAGGTTCAAGGGTTTCATCATATTTGTTCTTCTTTTTAGTTGGTGAACATTTGTAGTTTGAACAGTCTTACTGGTGCTCTGATTTATTTGCTTAATGCATTCCAAAGTTTAATTCCACATACAGATATGCTAAAGTTTTCAAGTGTTGTACGCGCATACAAATGCGGTTTAGCTCGGTTGGTAGAGCAGCCGTGCCAGCAACTTGAGGGTTGCAGGTTCGATTCCCGCATCCGCCATCCTAATCACTGCCGTTGTGTCCTTGGGCAAGACACTTTACCCACCTGCTCCCAGTGCCACCCACACTGGTTTGAATGTAACTTAGATATTGGGTTTCACTATGTAAAGCGCTTTGAAGGTAGAAAAGCGCTATACAAGTACTACCCATTCATTTGAGTCACTAGAGAAAAAAAGCGCTATATAAATATAATTCACTTCACTTCACTTCTTACCCAGTTCATGACCAACCCTCTGATGCCATAATGTTCTAATTTGTTTATTAAGATACTGTGATTAATTGTGTCATTATTTTGTTAAATCCATAAACACTGCAGCAGCACATTTATTACTATCTAGTGCATTGGTGATCTCTTCCGTTATTTCGATTAATGCCATTAATGTTGAGATGTATTGGTTGTCTGCGAGTGTTTCATTTTTATTTGTAAATTTGTCCAATCTATTAAACTGTTTTTCAATAATTTTAAAAAATTCCGGAAGTAGAGAAACAGGTCTGAAGTTTGTAAACTGGTGTTTGACACCAGTCTTATAAATTGGTACGACTTTTGCTATTTTAATTTTATCTGGGAATTTCCCTTTTAAATGATAAGTTGCTGATATATTTTAAAGGTTCTGAATCTCTTCAATAACTTTTTTTATTGTTTCCATATCAATTTTGTTACAATTAGTTACGTTCTTGGTTTAAAATTTTTTCACATGATTCATTATTTCCTCTTTTATCGCACCTTATAGGAAAATTGAGTGGGGGTTTCCGTCTATAGTGTCATTCAAGTACTCAACTGACTCAGGACCGGGAATCTTTTCTTCCAGATTTGGTCCAATGTTCACAAAGTACTTATTGAAGCTTTCAACTATTTTGTTCATATTGTCATGTTTTACATTTCTATCTGAATTCCAAAGCATTTTGATTGGCAAGATGCACTCCCTGGTAAAAAAAAAAAACACCTGGATTTTATTTAGCAAATAGCGTTTGGAGGTCAGGTCTAGGTTCAACAATCTTATGTGTCCAAAGAATGAGGTTAGCGGAACATATTGAATGACCAGGTTATCCTCCGAACCTACTCCGAGCAATAGAGTCCATTTACGCAGGAACAAGGGCCAGGGTGGCAGGAACTTGGCTTCGCGCTGACACCAAGGAAGTCGAGTCGACAACCGGCAGTGGTTCTGACGGACCTTGACTATGCAGATGACATCAGTCTGCTCTCCAACAACGTGGAACAAGGACAAGTACTACTACACAGGCTAGAGCTAGAGTGTGCCAAGGTTGGCCTTAGGCTAAATGCCAAGAAAACTGAGGTAATGACCTACAACATTCCACCAGAACATCAACCTCTGGTAACAGCAGGAGGCACTGTGTTGAAAGAAGTTGAGGACTTCAAGTACCTGGGCGCATGGGTCAACTGAACTGAGCAAGATCTTAAAGTGAGGAAGGCACTTGCATGGAGGGCCCTGAACGGCATGACCAATGTATGGAACTCCAACCTCCCCCGCCAAATCAAACTCAGCTTCTTCTACGCGATAGTTGAGTCCGTTCTCCTCTATGGCAGCGAATGCTGGACCCTGAAGCCAAACCCTGGAGAAGTCTCTGGATGGTTGCTATACTCGACAAGAGTGCGCACGTAACCAACAGAATCCTCTACAAGGGAATAGCAAGGGTGAGCGAGAAGATTGCTGTAAGGAGAATCAATCAATCAATCAATCAATGTTTATTTATATAGCCCCAAATCACAAATGTCTCAAAGGACTGCACAAATCATTACGACTACGACATCCTAGGAAGAACCCACAAAAGGGCAAGGAAAACTCACACCCAGTGGGCAGGGAGAATTCACATCCAGTGGGACGCCAGTGACAATGCTGACTATGAGAAACCTTGGAGAGGACCTCAGATGTGGGCAACCCCCCCCTCGAGGGGACCGAAAACAATGGATGTCGAGCGGGTCTAACATGATACTGTGAAAGTTCAATCCATAGTGGCTCCAACACAGCCGCGAGAGTTCAGTTCAAGCGGATCCAAGACAGCAGCGAGAGTCCCGTCCACAGGAAACCATCTCAAGCGGAGGCGGATCAGCAGCGTAGAGATGTCCTCAACCGATACAGGCGAGCGGTCCATCCTGGGTCTCGACTCTGGACAGCCAGTACTTCATCCATGGTCATCGGACCGGACCCCCTCCACAAGGGAGGGGGAGACATAGGAGAAAGAAAAGAAGCGGCAGATCAACTGGTCTAAAAAGGAGGTCTATTTAAAGGCTAGAGTATACAGATGAGTTTTAAGGTGAGACGTAAATGCTTCTACTGAGGTAGCATCTCCAACTGTTACCGGGAGGGCATTCCAGAGTACTGGAGCCCGAACGGAAAATGCTCTATAGCCCGCAGACTTTTTTTGGGCTCTAGGAATCACTAATAAGCCGGAGTCTTTTGAACGCAGATTTCTTGCCGGGACATACGGTACAATACAATCGGCAAGATAGGCTGGAGCTATACCGTGTAGTATTTTATACGTAATTAGTAAAACCTTAAAGTCACATCTTAAGTGCACAGGAAGCCAGTGCAGGTGAGCCAGTATAGGTATATATGTATGTATATATGTATATAAAGGTATATACAGTATAGGTATATATGTATGTATATATGTATATAAAGGTATATACAGTATAGATATATATGTAGGTATATATGTATATAAAGGTATATACAGTATAGGTATATATGTATGTATATATGTATATAAAGGTATATACAGTACAGGCGTAATATGATCAAACTTTCTTGTTCTTGTCAAAAGTCTAGCAGCCGCATTTTGTACCAACTGTAATCCTTCAATGCTAGACATGGGGAGACCCGTAAATAATACGTTACAGTAATCGAGGCGAAACGTAACAAACGCATGGATAATGATCTCAGCGTCTTTAGTGGACAAAATGGAGCGAATTTTAGCGATATTACGGGGATGAAAGAAGGCCGTTTTAGTAACGCTTTTAATGTGTGACTCAAAGGAGAGAGTTGGGTCGAAGATAATACCCAGATTTTTTACAGAGTCACCTTTTTTTATTATTTGGTTGTCAAATGTTAAAGTTGTATTATTAAATAGAGGTCGGTGTCTAGCAGGACCGATAATCAGCATTTCCGTTTTTTTGGCATTAAGTTGCAAAAAGTTAGCGGATATCCATTGTTTAATTTCATTAAGACACGCTTCCAGCTGACTACAGTCCGGCGTGTTGGTCAGCTTTAGGGGCATGTAGAGTTGGGTGTCATCAGCATAACAATGAAAGCTAATACTGAGACTTGCAGGACACTGCCAAAGACATCAGGAGCTGCCAGCCAGCAAATTGGTGCTGTGGGAACCAACACATGGGCATCGGTCAAGAGGACGTCCCACACAGACATACATGGACGTACTCAAGAAGGATGCAGGACCTCAGAGTACCAAGGAACTGGCCAAATGTTTGGAAAATCGGGATGACTGTAAGCAACGACGGAAGGCTCGTCTGAGGACGACCTAGAGAGAGGTTATTCTAGCACTATAGTCCAAGATGCCAGGGATCATGGTGCTCAATTTGTAAAAGAGTGGTTCGGTGGTTCATTTTTTTCGATGGATTGGCCACACGAACCCCTTGCCGGAGAAGACTTTGCTCATTAATCCGAATCTCCCGTCATAAATCCTTAAGATAGACAGAAATAAAAGTGACATTGCAGAAAGTTGTGGAAACAATGTCACAACGAATGTTTGCTGCAGTCACCGCCGGACATTGTAGTAAACAATCGTTTTTTTGACCTTCCCAATCTGAACTGATATTCCGTCTTTCCAGACACGCAGCTGCAGGCTGTCAACTCTCTCATTGATTCCATGATGTTGGTGGAGCTGGATGAAGATGGAGATCTAAAAGACATGGTCAAAGTCCACCGCATTCCCAATCCGGCATTCCAGAGGCATTTCCAGGTAGGATACTGTGCACTTTTTTTCTTTTTTTTTTACCTCCGCGCAATCAGTCTAAAAAAATGTTTCTTCTATATAGCCTCCTCACTCATTTACTGCACTTACATGCGCACTTGGCTTGCACTGTCACTGCAACCGGACAAAGACATCAAAGCTGACTCATTAACGCATCATTAATATACAAACCCCGTTTCCATATGAGTTGGGAAATTGTGTTAGATGTAAATATAAACAGAATACAATGATTTGCAAATCCTTTTCAACCCATATTCAGTTGAATATGCTACAAAGACAACATATTTGATGTTCAAACTGATAAACATTTTTTTTTTTTGCATATAATCATTAACTTTGGAATTTGATGCCAGCAACAAGTGACAAAGAAGTTGGGAAAGGTGGCAATAAAAACTGATAAAGTTGAGAAATTATTATCAAACACTTATTTGGAACATCCCACAGGTGTGCAGGCTAATTGGGAACAGGTGGGTGCCATGATTGGCTATAAAAGCAGCTTCCATGAAATGCTAAGTAATTCACAAATAAGGATGGGGCGAGGGTCACCGATTTGTAAGTAAATTGTCGAACAGTTTTAGAACAACGTTTCTCAACGAGCTATTGCAAGGAATTTAGGGATTTTACCATCTACGGTCCGTAAAATCATCAAAACGTTCAGAGAATCTGGAGAAATCACTGCACGTAAGCAATAGTATTACGGACTTTTGATCCCTCAGGCGGTACTGCATCCAAAACAGACATCAGTGTGTAAAGGATATCACCACATGGGCTCAGGAACACTACATAAAACCACTGTCAGTAATTACAGTTGGTTGCTAGATCTGTAAGTGCAAGTTAAAACTCTGCTATGCAAAGCAAAACCCATTTATCAACAACACCAAGGAACGCCGCTGGCTTCGCTGGGCCCGAGCTCATCTAAGATGGAATGATGCAAAGTGGAAAGTTTTGTGGTCTGATGAGTCCATCCATCCATCCATCCATTTTCTACCGCTTATTCCCTTCCGGGGTCGCGGGGGGCGCTGGCGCCTATCTCAGCTACAATCAGGCGGAAGGCGGGGTACACCCTGGACAAGTCGCCACCTCATCGCAGGGCCAACACGGATAGACAGACAACATTCACACTCACATTCACACACTAGGGCCAATTTAGTGTTGCCAATCAACCCATAGTGGACCAAAAATACCCAAAAAAATATCTCTGGAGCCGCAAAAAATTAAAAGCATTATATAAATGTTATAATGAAGGCAACACATGATATAAGTGTCCAAATTAGCTATTATAGCCTACTATCAAAATGACTGTCGCATGTTAACGCATATCTTTGTTGACAGAAATGTTGACATTTAATATTTATTCCACATATTTTTACAACATTGGAAAACATTAGTAAAACGGAGGCTTCTCAGAGGGTGTGATAACTCCTGGAAATGACTGGCTTAGAATGGCCAAAGGTATGAATACGTATGTGTCTCCAAGGTAAATGAAACGGCAGGCTGTCTTCTTCTAGTGGATTTTCTTACACTCTTTGCAAACTGTGTAACATTTGTTGTGGTCTGGAACAACATGGCAGAAAGAAAACTATCAGAAATGCAGCTAGTATTACATACAGATAATGTGTCATGAGGCATGCAAATATATATTAAATACACTGAGGACATAAGTAAAGGAAATTAAATGAGCTTAAATGGTAAATGGGTTGTACTTGTATAGCGCTTTTTTACACCTTTTTAAGGAGCCCAAAGCGCTTTGACAGTATTTCCACACATTCACACACTGATGGTGGGAGCTGCCATGCAAGGCGCTCACCAGGACCCATCAGTAGCAAGGATGAATTATCTTGCCCAAGGACACAATGGACATGACTAGGATAGTAGAAGGTGGGGATTGAACCAGTAACCCTCAGATTGCTGGAACAGCCACTCTACCAACTTCGCCACGCCGTCCCCAAATATACCTACAAACGAGGCATAAGGATGCAATATGTACGTACAGCTAACCGAAATAGCTTGTTAGCATCAATTAGCTTGCAGTCATACACTGATCAAATATGCCTGATTAGCACTCCACACAAGTCAATAGCATCAACAAAGCTCACCTTTTGTACAGTATAAAACATTTGGTGGACAAAACAAGACAAAGAAGGAGTGGCATAGAACACGTCTTTCTGTGGCAGCATCGGAGAAAGTTATAAATGTAAACAAACTACGGTGAGTTCAAGGACTCCCGTAATTAGTGGAATAAAACGTTGCTTGCCAATTGATTGAGTTAAACAGTGGGATTTCTAATTATTAGGAAGGTTTGTGTCATGTTTGTCCTCTTATAGAAACTATATTTAAAAAAAAAAACATATTTCCCCCCCACCTTTTCCCATTTTCATACATTTTTGAAAAATCCAGGGAGCCACTACGGTGGCGCTAAAGATGTAGTCGCAGACGCCCTGTCTAGTTAATAAAGTGGAACCTTGGATTGCGAACTTAATTGGTCTTTGAACAGGGTTCCTCAGTAGAAAAGTCTGTATATTGAAGCAAATTTCTCCACAAAAAACAATGTACATGTTAATAATGGGTTCCAGCCTAGACAAGTCCATTTTTTGGTAAAGGTGTGTTCACTTAGAACACAATATAAAGCGTTGAATACTGTAAATCAAACAAATATAACAAGGGGGTGTTGGATCAACTTTCTATTTAATAACAAAGTAAAAAACAACAACTAGCTGAACCGTCCTCGTTTGTAGCTACCCTGCTGACACCCACACACACACTTAGTTTGAAATCAATCAATCAATCAATGTTTACTTATATAGCCCTAAATCACTAGTGTCTCAAAGGGCTGCACAAACCACTACGACATCCTCGGTAGGCCCACATAAGGGCAAGGAAAACTCACACCCAGTGGGACGTCGGTGACAATGATGACTATGAGAACCTTGGAGAGGAGGAAAGCAATGGATGTCGAGCGGGTCTAACATGATACTGTGAAAGTTCAATCCATAATGGATCGAACACAGTCGCGAGAGTCCAGTCCAAAGCGGATCCAACACAGCAGCGAGAGTCCCGTTCACAGCGGAGCCAGCAGGAAACCATCCCAAGCGGAGGCGGATCAGCAGCGCAGAGATGTCCCCAGCGGATACACAGGCAAGCAGTACATGGCCACCGGATCGGACCGGACCCCCTCCACAAGGGAGAGTGGGACATAGAAGAAAAAGAAAAGAAACGGCAGATCAACTGGTCTAAAAAGGGAGTCTATTTAAAGGCTAGAGTATACAAATGAGTTTTAAGGTGAGACTTAAATGCTTCTACTGAGGTGGCATCTCGAACTGTTACCGGGAGGGCATTCCAGAGTACTGGAGCACGAACGGAAAACGCTCTATAGCCCGCAGACTTTTTTTGGGCTTTGGGAATCACTAACAAGCCGGAGTCCTTTGAAGGCAGATTTCTTGCCGGGACATATGGTACAATACAATCAGCAAGATAGGATGGAGCTAGACCGTGTAGTATTTTATACGTAAGTAGTAAAACCTTAAAGTCACATCTTAAGTGCACAGGAAGCCAGTGCAGGTGAGCCAGTACAGGTATATATGTATGTATATATGTATATAAAGGTATATACAGTATAGGTATATATGTATGTATATATGTATATAAAGGTATATACAGTATAGGTATATATGTATGTATATATGTATATAAAGGTATATACAGTATAGGTATATATGTATGTATATATGTATATAAAGGTATATACAGTACAGGCGTAATGTGATCAAACTTTCTTGTTCTTGTCAAAAGTCTAGCAGCCGCATTTTGTACCAACTGTAATCTTTTAATGCTAGACATGGGGAGACCCGAAAATAATACGTTACAGTAATCGAGGCGAGACGTAACAAACGCATGGATAATGATCTCAGCGTCTTTAGTGGACAGAATGGAGCGAATTTTAGCGATATTACGGAAATCACACAACTCCTTAACTTTAACAGTCACAATAATTAGGAATAAGAAATTGAATCCACTTTACCTTGTCCGTTAATCTCCTTTGCGTGTAGTCAAAGAGAGGGCGAGGTGGGAGAGACAGTGTCGACAACGCTGTGGATACTTCGTGGAAGTTTTTAAACCAGACATCGCTTGCCAGTTGCTTTATTTGGAATCATATCAAGCAAGCAAAACTAAAAGATAATTGTTAGAAAATGTTAAAAAAACATTTTAAAAAGGCAGACAAAGTAGCCATAGTAACAGACGCACGGCTCTGCTGACGGAGATTGATCAACCCGGTCTGTGTCTGTTAGTGTAAACTGAAAAATTGGACAATGAGGGGTTTGGTAATTGAGGTTCTACTCAATTGTGCAGTGGAAAAGGGGCAAAACTGTAGATCACGCTGAGGTTTTTTTTGCAGCTTAAAAGTCTCATGACAATTATTTTCCCCAATACCATTAAACACTTTGCCCAATCCAACATCTCTCAGTGCCTGCATCATCGGGCCGTCCGCCCCGGCACCTCCTTACCCCCCATAGAACCATGGCTGACGGCTTTACTCGACCGCCCAGAGGTCATCAAGAATCGTTGTGGAGCGCCGCTGGAGGAGGTGAAAAGGCTGTTTCCTCTCAATGAGGTGGAGAAGAAAAAGAAGCTGAAGACCAGCGCTCAGATCTTCGGAAAAGAGTAAGTTTTGTTTCGGATGTAGTATGTCAGTGGTTCTCAAATGAGGGTACGCGTACCCCTGGGGGTACTTGAAGGTATGCCAAGGGGTACGTTAGATTTTTTTAAAAATATTCTAAAAATAAAAACAATTCAAAAATCCTTTGTAGATTTATTTTTTGAATAATACTTCAACAAAATATAAATGTAAGTTCATAAACTGTGGGGGAAAAAATACAACAATGCAATATTCAGTGTTGACAGCTAGATTTTTTTGTGGACATGTTCCATAAATATTGATGTTAAAGATTACATTTTTTGTGAGGAAATGTTTAGAATTAAGTTGATGAATCCAGATGGATCTCTATTACAATCCCCAAAGAGGGCACTTTAAATTGACGATTACTTCTATGTGTAGAAATCTTTATTTATAATTGAATCAATTGTTTATTTTCAAACAAGTTTTTTGTTATTTTTATCTTTTTTTCCAAATAGTTCAAGAAAAACCACTACAAATGAGCAATATTTTGCATTAATAAATCAGAAACTGATAACATGGTGCTGTATTTTACTTCTTTATCTCTTTTTTTCAACCAAAAATGCTTTGCTCTGATTAGGGGGTACTTGAATTAAAAAAATGTTCACAGGCGGTACATCACTGAAAAAAGGTTGAGAACCACTGTAGTATATAACAGCAGGCTTTCAATATGATTGACAGTTATGAGGACTTGGGGTAGCAGAGTATATTCTTACGGCAGATGGCGACGGCATGGCGCCGTTGAGAGTGTGGCCGTGCCAGCAATCTTAGGGTTCCTGGTTCAATCCCCACCCTCTACCAACCTTGTCACGTCCGTTGTGTCCTTGAGCAAGACACTTCACTCTTGTTCCTGATGGGTTGTCGTTAGGGCTCCCGCCATCAGTGTGTAGTGAATGGGTGAATGTGGAAATAGTGTGAAAGCGCTTTAATTACCTTGAAGGTAGAAAAGTGCTATACAAGTATAACCCATTTACCATTTATTTACTGAAGGTCTGACTGTTTATTGATAGGCTCCAACATCACTATTACCCTGAATGGGCTAAGTGTCTCGTCCACGCATGCCTTTATGCTTTATGGACCTTGATTTGGGCACCAGGAAGAATACAATTCCCCTAACTCAGGGGTAGGGTGGCTCTTTTGATGACTGCATCTGGCTCTCGGATAAATCTGAGCTGACATTGCTTAACACGATAAGTAATGAATAATTCTACTTGTAATCCATCCACCCATCCATCATCTTCCGCTTATCCGAGGTCGGGTCGCGGGGGCAACAGCCTAAGCAGGGAAACCCAGACTTCCCTCTCCCCAGCCACTTCGTCTAGCTCTTCCCGGGGGATCCCGAGGCGTTCCCAGGCCAGCCGGGAGACATAGTCTTCCCAACGTGTCCTGGGTCTTCCCCGTGGCCTCTTACCGGTTGGACGTGCCCTAAACACCTCCCTAGGGAGGCGTTCGGGTGGCATCCTGACCAGATGCCCGAACCACCTCATCTGGCTCCTCTCCATGTGGAGGAGCAGCGGCTTTACTTTGAGTTCCTCCCGGAGGGCAGAGCTTCTCACCCTATCTCTAAGGGAGAGACCCGCCACACGGCGGAGGAAACTCATTTCGGCCGCTTGTAACTGTGATCTTATCCTTTCGGTCATGACCCAAAGCTCATGACCATAGGTGAGCATGGGAACGAAGATCGACCGGTAAATTGAGAGCTTTGCCTTCCGGCTCAGCTCCTTCTTCACCACAACGGATCGATACAACGTCCGCATTACTGAAGACGCCGCACCGATCCGCCTGTCGATCTCACGATCCACTCTTCCCTCACTCGTGAACAAGACTCCTAGGTACTTGAACTCCTCCACTTGGGGCAGGGTCTCCTCCCCAACCCGGAGATGGCACTCCACCCTTTTCCGGGCGAGAACCATGGACTCGGACTTGGAGGTGCTGATTCTCATTCCAGTCTCTTCACACTCGGCTGCGAACCGATCCAGTGAGAGCTGAAGATCCCGGTCAGATCAAGCCATCAGGACCACATCATCTGCAAAAAGCAGAGACCTAATCCCGCGGTTACCAAACCGGAACCCCTCAACGCCTTGATTGCGCCTAGAAATTCTGTCCATAAAAGTTATAAACAGAATCGGTGACAAAGGACAGGCTTGGCGGAGTCCAACCCTCACTTGTAATCACAGTGTTAAAAATAACGTTCAAAATATAAAACATCCTCATGCATTTTTATTCCATCCATCCGTTTTCTACCGCACCTGTTCAAGAAGTTGCGTTAATGGTAAGAAGTTATTAATTTATTATTGGTTAGTGTGGGGCATGCACTCCTGGATGTTCTTCAGACCACCAAGCACCGACATGAGAGCCTGTTTCAGGGCTACAATATTGTTACATTTTTTAATAAGTCTCTCAGTTTCTTTCCAGCAATTGTCTTTTTCTCTTTCGTTCTCGCTCGCGCTCTGGCTCCAGCCCCAACCCCGTCTCTCCTCCTGGCTGCTGCTTATAACAGAGCGACAGGTGATTAGATAACAAGGCCCAGGTGGGCCAGCTACGCACCTGTCGCTGATTTGGAGGCCGATCCTGGCCACACCCCGCTTCACTGCAGGCCCGCAGGCCACGCCCCCATCCACAGTTAGCTTCAGAATAACAATGTTATTACAAAGAATAAGATACCTATTATACTCTAGAAATGTTGGTCTTACTTAAAAATGCACGTGTTAAGTTGTGTTCAGTGTCAAAAATAATATTATATGGCTCTTATGGGAAAACCTTTTAAAATATTTGGCTTCTTGGCTCTCTCAGCCAAAAAGGTTCCCGACCCCTGCCCTAACTCTTTGGAACAAAGTGTCTTTCTCAACCCTTCGTTGATCCCGTCCCTAAGCTGATTGTTTTTTTAATTGCACTGTTTTTAGGTCATGAAGCTGTACAGCAAGGGTGTTTAAGATTAGTTATTTACTCCTCTTCTATCTGACCTTCCTGCTTGCAGTCCTGAGCAGCCGGATGCCAAGAAGGCAAAAGGAGACTGTGCTGAGGAGGAAGGGGAGTATAATCTGGCTGACATTTCGGAAGGCTCCGTTACTTCGGTAAGATGCTAGGTGGGAAATGGGGAAGGGGTCTGCTATAAGAAGACTGACCCCCCCACTCTAACCTCAATCCTCCTCGCATACAGGTTGGTAGAGTCGATCCCGCCCGGGACTTCTGCATCCTCATCAGGCGAAAAACGCTCCCATTCCAGGGAGGTGAGGTCACCATTATCATGACTAATGGGCATCTCTTGTGATCCTCTTTATCTTTGTTTGGTTGTGATGACTTCCCCTCCCCTTCTCCACCTCCAGCCTGCGAGCAGCTGACTCACAGGATAGAGCAGTTGCTAGGCAACAAGAACACACAGTACTATATGAAAAGCATCACCTGTATCCAGGCTTTCAGAGAGCAGTCAATAAAGGTAAATAAACATTTCCCATTTAGGGATATATCCGCAGGTGCTTCTCTTCTGGGTCACGCGAGTCATTTCGTCAAGAGAGCCAGTTCTCGCCAGTCGAATGTCCTTCTCTTAGCAAATGTCTGAAGAATTCAGAACGTTCCTTATCTCTGTGCACACAGCTGGGGAATGCTGATCCGTACAATGACTACCTCCAGTCCCTGAAAAAGAGCATCCCGAGCAAGGGCCTGGAAGTCTTCTGGGACCTGCTTGTCCAAGGTACACTAAACAAACAGTGTGACGTTACAACATTTCCAAATAGTGTTTATGAATTGAGCTCAGGAAATATGTCTGCCACTTGATCTTTAATTGTTGGGTTTTCTTGAGCTTAGTCTGTTTTTTTCCTGCTGAACAGATGCCGTATCTCTTATTAGCCAGGACGAGGTGCAAGGAAGTTCTGTGTCCAAACAGGAAGCCACGAAGGTGACTTCTCACACATTTAATGCCACCCTTCATTGTGCACCCTTCTGATTGAGGTCTGCTGTATCTTCAGTTTTTGCTTGTTGAGGAGAAGAAAGACGAAACAGCCGCAATACCTGAAAATGACACCGGCGACGTCGATGACTTGGTAAATATATTTACAAGGAATTGTGGCCCATTGGGGGGGAAAAAAAAACTTCAATAATTTGCATCACTGCTTTAATGTCCCCGATGGTTCGGGCCTAATCTTCAATTCAAACACTCAAATCTTCTTCCCCTTCTCCCTCTTCCTGTGCAGCTGGACATGATGTAAGAAAGAAGGCAATGGGAGCGTCAGGAAAAAAAAACAAAGCAAAGAATGCGTCATTGTTTAGCCGTCCAAAGCAGTCCAGTCGTCCGTTGTTCTGCCTCCCACACGGAGACCTCTTAGTACTTTTGGATAAACACCGCTCTGGACAAGACTCGTATTTTTGTTTGTTTTATTATTTTTCTAATGATTGGTGAATGAGGTCTTCAAAAAAACATTACAGTAGAATGAAGCACAGTGTCTGTTTATTACCTGAAAACAGATGTATTGTGTAAGAAGCACTTAGGATGAATATACTGTAGTGTCAGATTGTACAGTGCATGGAGGAATTGTAAATGCCATTAAAGACCTACTGAAAGCCACTACTAGTGACCACGCAGTCTGATAGTTTATATATCAATGATGAAATATTAACATTGCAACACATGCCAATACGGCCTTTTTAGTTTACTAAATTGCAATTTTAAATGTCCCGCGAAGTGTTGTGTTGAAAACGTTGCGGTATGATGAAGCTCGCGTTTGACGTCTCGGGATGTAGCGGACATTATTTTCCAGCCCGATCCAAGCTATTAGTAGTCTGCTTTAATCGCATAATTACACAGTATTCTGGACATCTGTGTTGCTGAATCTTTTGCAATTTTGTTTAATTAACAATGGAGAAGTCAAAGTAGAAAGATGGAGGTGGGAAGCTTTAGCCTTTAGCCACACAAACACAGCTGGTGTTTCCTTGTTTAAAATTCCCGGAGGTGAAGCTTTACTATGGACCAGAGCGGTCAAGCAAACATGGATCCCGACTACATGTCTACCGGCAGTTTTCGGTGAGAAAATTGTGGTATAAAGTCGCCTCTTACCGAAGATCAGCAGAGCTTGCGCTGTCCATTCAGCTGCCGTGACTTCCTTCAGAGACTCTGGCATCAAGACACCCGTGGCCACACCCCTCCGACTTCAGGTACTATTTAATCTCACTAAAACACTAGCAACACTATAGCAGATAAGGGATTTTCCAGAATTATCCTAGTAAATGTGTCTAAAAACATCTGAATCGCTCTCACTTGCCCTCGCCTGTTTGTTTGATTTTTAAACTTTTTATTTATTTATTCATTTTTTCTAGTCCTTCACTATCAATATCCTCATCCACGAATCTTTCATTCTCGCTCAAATTAATGGGGGAATTGTCGCTTTCTCTGTCCGAATTGCTTTTACTGCTAGTGGCTCACATTTATATGAGGATGTGAGGAGCCCTACAACCAGTGACTTCCGGTACAGGCAAGGCTTTTTTATTAGCGACCAAAAGTTGCGAACTTTATCGTCGATGTTCTCTACTAAATACTTTCAGCAAAAATATGGCAATATCGTGAAATGATCAAGTATGACTCATAGAATGGACCTGCTATCCCCGTTTAAATAAGAACATCTCATTTCAGTAGGCCTTTAAGATCAGTTGCACCAGTACGAGATTCATGTCTCCAATGTGGTTTCTTTTAACAAACCCACCGGAGGAAATGGTCAAACAAGCCCGACCGCCACTCCGACCAGTCATTTCCTCTGAATATGGCGTTCTCATCCCCCATGGCCAGCTTCATCAAGACTTCTTGATCCACATCCATTCCCGCAGCGATTACCGTGGGGACCACCTGTGCCTTACGCATGGCGCTGACCGCCTCATCCAGGTTCTTCCTGTCGGTGAAGCCGTCTGTGATGAAAACGAACGCGATCTCCGCGTGGCGTCTGGTCTGGCGAGTCGTTCCCTTGCCGAGTATTCTGCCGATGGCGTGTGTGATAGCCGGCCCCACGCTCGATGCGGAGTCCAGGTAACTTAGAGGCGCTAAACCGTCGGCGATGAGACCGGGGTCGTGCGTGAGAGGGAACGCCACAAAGTTCTTGCCCTGCTTACCGTATAGCATCAAAGCCAAGCGAGCTCGCAGGCGATCTGTCCTGCTCCGGGCCAGTACCAGTCTGTCCTGCAACTTTTGCAAGAACTCACGAACGTGACGGAAGTTCTGTGCCCCGAGGCGCTCGGACCCATCAAGCAGGAATACTAAATCCACTGGCCGCTGGGCACAGGGCGCCACATCAGGCTCTACGGAGACAGGCAACAAATGAGTAATGGCTTGAATCTGAAGTAGACATTAGTCAGACTCAGGGTCAGGGTGTCAAATTTGAAACTGCTGTTTTGGCTTTCTGCTATAACAACCTCTGTTGCAGCTCTGACACTACCTCAGAAGCCAGAATATCATTTTGTCCCTGCATTCAATGCTGACAAAAACCCATTTAAGGATACAAAAATACCTACCACTCTTGCAGGGGAGATCGGGGCACACAACAACTGGATCTGGAAGGGAATGCAAGTGGTTAAAACACAGACTTCTGACATTTAATATCATGAACGGTAACCACTGACCAGGACACAGCACAGTCTCCATTTTGTCTATAAAGTCTTCAGCCACCAAATCAACAAAATTCTTCATCCCAGTGACTCGCTCCTTTCTGTCACAAGCTATAGACCCCAGAATCTCGTCATCTTGGGACTTTCTAAACATGTCTCCTACACCGATTGCGTTCACTACAACGCTACTGTCCTGGCAGAGGTACTTGAGTAGATCTTCATCGTCGCGCGGGTCGAAGCGTCCGTCTGTGATCACAACCACGGACACTTTGGCTCGGGCTCGCTTGCCGTCCCTGATGAGATGATCGTAGGCGAACTTGAGAGCCGAGGGCGTGAAGGTGCCCCCGGCGATCCACTGTAGATTCTTCACGGCCGTTTTAAAAGCAGACATGGAGTTGATGTTGGGATCGTCCAGACGAACGGCCTCGAAGGTCCCGTTGTGACTGAACTGCACGACTCCGACTCTCGTGCCTGAAAGAAGCACATTCGTAAGCTCTGGGATAGAAAATAGACATAAACTGATCTGCCAACTGAAACTTCTTTATCTTGAATGGCAAACTCTTGTCACCTAAAGGGGAACTGCACTTTTTGGGGGAATTTTGCCTCTTTATAGCTCAGGGGCTGCATGGAGGAAAAGCCATTCTCACGTGGGCTGGACGGGTAAAATCATGGCATGATATCTTAAAAATACAACTACAACAACTTCCGATTGTTTTCTTTGTATCACTTCAGCCCAAACTAGAACAAACACAAATAATCCTCTTCATAAAACACAGTGAAGAACACAATTTAATTTAGACTTAATATTAGTGTACCTGCAGAGCAATTCAACTTTTATAAATCACAGCCCATCTAGGATTAAACAAAAAAATGCATTACTGAAAAGTATTTTATGGAATAACTACCGGTACCTCATTTTGTCATCCAACAAACCATACAAACTGAGCTAGAAACTATTCAAGACGGTTGAGTTACTCCCTGCCTGTGTGTTGGTGTACAAATAAAAGCTGTAAAATGTGTGAACAAAAGCAACAAACCAAAAATAAAAACTTACTGCTGCTGCCCACTGCTCCCTTCACCTCCCAGGGGGTGAACAAGGGGACGGGTCAAATGCAGAGGACAAAATTCACTACACCTAGTGTGTGTGTGTGTGACAATCATTGGTACTTTTAATTTAACTATTTTAGCTTTAAAAAACTGACAGTATTGTAGTAAATCACACGCTGTTCACTTTCTTTCAATTTGCACAGAAGACAATCATTTTCACAGAACTAGTATCAATGTGCAGCATTCTAAGTGGACTTACCAAGTGTTTATTTTACTCCTGTTTGCTTTACTATGTACCTTTAGCTTGGTATACTTGCTCACCTAACAGAATTGCTATCGCGACATCTAGTGGACACATTTAGAACACCAGTTTCTTTAATTAAAAAAATGCAGCTCAATTTTACACTTGGCAAACTCATCTCGCGGGGTGGATTGAACCTGTTCACGGGCCTCATGTTTGACATACTTGTTCTAAATAGTAAATAATTGTGATCAAAAGTCTGCTTACAATTGAGCCAATGAGAGCTGATTTATTCTGCCTAACAAAGCCCTTAAAAAATATTGTAGCCTCATATATGTAATGTAGTAATATTATGTCATATTTACGTATTATCCTCATTTTAAACATACGCAACCGATTAATTTAAACCAGGGGTCGGGAACCTTTTTGGCTGAGAGAGCCATGAAAGCCAAATATTTTAAAATGTTTTTCCGTGAGAGCCATATCATATTTTTTAACACTGAATACAACTAAATGCGTGCATTTTTAAGTAACACCAACATTTTCAGAGTATAATTAATCCCGTTTTCTTTTTAATAAGTGTTATTCTGTAGCTAACCAATAATAAATAAAATACTTCTCACCATTAATGCGACTTCTTGAACGGATGGATGGATTAAAATGCAGGAGAATGTTTTGTATTTTGAACATTATTTTTAACTCTGATTACCAGTGGAAATATTCATTTCTTATCGTATTAAGCAATGTCAGCTAAGATTAATCTGAGAGCCAAATGCCAAATGCATCCATTAAAAGAGCCACATCTGGTAGGTTCCCTACCCCTGATTTAAACAAATGCATCATGACTTTTGTTTTTCCTTCAACATCGCTGATTACTAGTCAGTGCAGACTTCATCAGAGCCAACAAAGAAAATAAAACATCGCTTACTGCAGTGGTTCTCAACCTTTTTTCAGTGATGTACCCCCTGTGAACATGTTTTTAATTCAAGTACCCCTTAATCAGAGCAAAGCATTTTTGGTTGAAAAAAAGAGATAAAGAAGTAAAATACAGCACTATGTCATCAGTTTCTGATTTATTAAATTGTATAACAGTGCAAAATATTGCTCATTTGTAGTGGTCTTTCTGGAACTATTTGGAAAAAAATATTTAAAAATAACTAAAAATGTGTTGAAAAATAAACAAGTGATTCAATTATAAATAAATATTTCTACACAAAGAAGTAATCATCAACTTAAAGTTCCCTCTTTGGGGATTGTATTAGAGATCCATCTGGATTCATCAACTTAATTCAAACATTTCTTCACAAAAAAAGAAACATGTCCACAAAAAAATGTAGCTGTCTACACTGAATATTGCATTGTTGCATTTATTTTCACAGTTTATGAACTTACATTCATATTTTGTTGAAGTATTATTCAATAAATATATTAAAGGATTTCTGAATTGTTGCTATTTTTAGAATATTTTTTTAAAATCTCACCTACCCCTTGGCACACCTTCAGGTACCCCCAGGGGTACGCGTAACCCCCACTTACTGTACAATGTCTTCTGTCATTAAAGTGCCGACCAATAAAATCTTGCTATTTTCCTGTGTAGATGACGAATGACTCATAATCCTCTCGTGGTAAAGCGGGGTGGAACCGAGCACCTTTCTGTGTCTTTCTCACCATTTCTGAGTCTAAATTGGCTGTCAAAGTGTACCAACTCATCAGAATACCTCGTCATCCGTCTACTACCCAGGTGAGAGGCATTATTTATGATTCACAATAAACCTTCACCAACACTGTGGCGAGGAAGCAGCTGACCAGCTGGTGATGTCAACATTGGCACGGCGACCCTGTAAATAGTTAGTCTGCGTTAGCGCTTATAATAACAATATCAATAATACATTTAAATGGAGTATTGATGGCGGTTATTTAGTGGCTTTTATGGGAGGAATAGAGGACCTCCCATAGGTAAGCAAACCTTCATTTACGAGTCAGAATGCATTAAAAAAAACATCCATCTGTTTTGTTCTTTATAGTGATTGTGAACGATAGGAACAATTCCCCCCAAAAAAAGTCCAGTTCCCCTTTAAGGCGTTTTTATGGCGACATTCACAAGGCAATCTTACCAGTCGGAGACGAGGGGTCACTGGCCATTGATCCCAGACGATTAATGGTGTTAATTACAAAGTTCTTTTCCAAGGTGAAGTTGGTCAGACCGACACTCTCCGAGCTGTCTATCACAAATACGATGTCCAGAGCACCGCAGCGCCTCTCACAGTCTGAGACGACAAAGATAAGCAGGCCAAAAAAAAAAAAAGTCATCTTAATCGACCGCTTCCTGCGCTCATGTTTCATTAACATAGTAGTCATGATTGCTCACCACAACAACCACAAGTCTCCCTGATGTATGTCATGACGTCGCAATCCTGCAGTGACAAGTGATGCAGTTAGACTGTAAACACTCCAAATCAATCTCGCCCACTCTCGACTATAAATAGTACAGAATAGAATGGACTATATCGTCATTATATTTGCATATAACGAGATTAGAGACTCCAACGCAAGGTGCGGTAGTGGGAACAAATATGGGGTTAAATAAATAACACAAGAGGTAATAAAGGGAAAAAACTAACAATTGAAATCAACAGATTACTATAAAAATAAACAGACAGTTGTTTATAACATTTTTTCTAAGTAAACCTCTGCATAACACTCTGGGCTCATTAAAATTGAAGAAAACAAAAAAAGACAAATATTGATCAAACTTTAATATTGGCCCTAGTGTGTGAAGGTTGACTGTCTATCTGTGTTGGCCCTGTGATGAGGTGGCGACTTGTCCAGGGTGTACCCCGCCTTCCGCCCGATTGTAGCTGAGATAGGCGCCAGCGCCCCCCGCGACCCCAAAAGGGAATAAGCGGTAGGAAATGGATGGATGGATGGAGATTAAAGACTCCAACTCAAGGTGCGGTAGTGGGAACAAATATGGGGTTAAATAAATAACACAAGAGGTAATAAAGGGAAAAAACTAACAATTGAAATAAATAGACTACTATCCAAATAAACAGACAGTTGTTTATAACATTTTTTCTAAGTAAACCTCTGCATAACACTCTGGGCTCATTAAAATTGAAGAAAACAAAAAAAGACAAATATTGATCAAACTTTAATATTGGCCCTAGTGTGTGAAGGTTGACTGTCTATCAGTGTTGGCCCTGCGATGAGGTGGCGACTTGTCCAGGGTGTACCCCGCCTTCCGCCCGATTGTAGCTGAGATAGGCTCCAGCACTACCTGCGACCCGAAAAGGGAATAAGCGGTAGAAAATGGATGGATGGATGGAGATTAAAGACTCCAACTCAAGGTGCGGTAGTGGGAACAAATATGGGGTTAAATAAATAACACAAGAGGTAATGAAGGGAAAAAACTAAAAATTGAAATAAACAGACTACTATAAAAATAAACAGACAGTTGTTTATAAAAAAAATTCCAAGTAAAACTGCATAACACTCTGGGCTCATTGAAATTGAAGAAAACAAAAAAAGACAAATATTGATCAAACTTTAATATTGGCCCTAGTGTGTGAAGGTTGACTGTCTATCTGTGTTGGCCCTGCGATGAGGTGGCGACTTGTCCAGGGTGTATCCCGCCTTCCGCACTAATGCAGCTGAGATAGGCTCCAGCACTGCCCGCGACCCCAAAAGGGACAAGCGGTAGAACATTTATGGATGGATAATATTTTGGTCTGGACCAGAAAATATTTAAAGTGCACCATCCATCCATTTGCTACTGCTTATTCCCTTTGGGGTCGCGGGGGGCGCTGGTGCCTATCTCAGCTACAATCGGGCGGAAGGCGGTGTACACCCCGGACAAGTCGCTACCTCATCGCAGGGCCAACACAGATAGAAAGACAACATTCACACTCACATGTCTTTGGAAGTGGGAGGAAGCCGGGGTACCCGGAGGGAACCCACGCATTCACGGGGTGGTTTAGCTCGGTTGGTAGAGCGGCCAGCAACTTGAGGGTTGCGGGTTCGATTCCCGCTTCCGCCATCCTAGTCCCTGCCGTTGTGTCCTTGGGCAAGACACTTTACCCACCTGCTCCCAGTGCCACCCACACTGCTTTAAATGTAACTTAGATATTGGTTTTCACTATGTGAAGCGCTTTGAGCCACCAGAGAAAAAGCCCTATATAAATATAATTCACTTCACTTCACACGGTGAGAACATGCAAACTCCACACAGAAAGAGCCAGAGCCCGGGATTGAACCCCAGACTACTCAGGACCTTTGTATTGTGAGGCAGACGCACTAACCCCTCTGCCACCGTGAAGCCCTAAAGTGCACCAGTTTTCCTAAAATTAAAAACAAGAAAAGTCCTTATTAAAGTATAAATATTTTTTTAACCGACTTGAACACTGAAAAATACAATTAAATAAACTCAAGCGGCCGAAATGAGTTTCCAGGTCTCTCCCTTAGAGATAGGGTGAGAAGCTCTGCCATCCGGGAGGAACTCAAAGTAAAGCCGCTGCTCCTCCACATGGAGAGGAGCCAGATGAGGTGGTTCGGGCATCTGGTCAGGATGCCACCCGAACGCCTCCCTAGGGAGGTGTTTAGGGCACGTCCAACCGGTAGGAGGCCACGGGGAAGACCCAGGACACGTTGGGAAGACTATGTCTCCTAGCTGGCCTGGGAACGCCTCGGGATCCCCCGGGAAGAGCTAGACGAAGTGGCTGGGGAGAGGGAAGTCTGGGCTTCCCTGCTTAGGTTGTTGCCCCCGCGACCCTATCTCGGATAAGCAAAAGAAGATGGATGGACAGAAAATATTTAAAGTACATCAATTTGCCTGAATTTACAAAAGTATATATCCTTTTTTTAAACTCCATATTGTCCATATTTGAAGTGAAGTGAATTATATTTATATAGCGCTTTTCTCTAGTGACTCAAAGCGCTTTTACATAGTGACACCCAATATCTAACTTACATTTAAACCAGTGTGGGTGGCACTGGGAGCAGGTGGGTAAAGTGCCTTGCCCAAGGACACAACGGCAGTGACTAGGATGGCGGAAGCGGGGCTCGAACCTGCAACCCTCAAGTTGCTGGCACGGCCTCTCTACCAACTGAGCTATATAAATGTTTTGACCAATTTCCATCCATTCATTTTTTACCGCTTATTTGGGGTCAGGGGTCAGCTACAATCGGGCGGAAGGCGGTGTACGCCCTGGACAAGTCGCCATCTCATCGCAGGGACAACACAGATAGACAGACAACATTCACACTCACATTCACACACTAGGGACCATTTAGTGTTGCCAATCAACCTATCCCCAGGTGCATGTCTTTGGAGGTGGGAGGGGCCTATCCCCAGGTGCATGTCTTTGGAAGTGGGAGGGGCCTATCCCCAGGTGCATGTCTTTGGAAGTGGGAGGAAGCCGGAGTACCCGGAGGGAACCCACGCAGTCACGGGGAGAACATGCAAACTCCACACAGAAAGATCCTGAGCCTGGGATTGAACCCAAGACTGCAGGACCTTCGTATTGTGAGGCAGACGCACTAACCCCTCTTCCACCGTGGAGCCTTTTTGACCAACTTAATACTATTTAATACTTAAAAATGTAATTAAACTCATTAAATAATGATACATTTAAATTGTTCAGCATAATTAGGAGCTAAACAAATAAAACAAATTAATCTACAAAACAAATATTAAAAACAATTTGTGCTGATTTTTTTTAATCAAAATGAGGAAGTCAGGATTAATGGCTAAAAAAAATTAGCATGTTTTCTAATACACTGCTTTTCGAAGCGGGGTTTGAAGCATGATACTGATAAAGCATGTTCACCCCCTCCAAAGGGCTACCTAAAAGATGTACTCACAGTGAGTGCAGGATCACCCTCTGGTCCATGGCCACCCTGCACACATGCAGCACTTAGCAACACACTTGTCAAATGTCAGTGTCGTGTGTACTGGTACTCGTTGCTCACCTCGGGCCCCGGGTCTCCTGTTGGTCCTCTGGCTCCGTGCTCCCCTGCCTGACCTGGCTCCCCCTGAACAAAGAAAATCAAAACAGGCACAAGTAAAGCTCGCGCTGCTGTTATGTTTTAAATGTACGTCGATGGACCCCTCGTGTGCATTGGTTGGGGACATCTCTGGGCTGCTGACCCGTCTCCGCTCGGGATGGTCTCCTGTTGGACTGGACTCTCCCTATTATGTTAGATCCACTATGGACTGGACTCTCACTATTATGTTAGATCCACTATGGACTGGACTCTCACTATAATGTTAGATCCACTATGGACTGGACTCTCCCTATTATGTTAGATCCACTATGGACTGGACTCTCACTATTGTGTTAAATCCACTATGGACTAGACTCTCCCTATTATGCAAGATCCACTATGGACTGGACTCTCACTATTATATTAGATCCACTATGGACTGGACTCTCACTATTATGTTAGATCCACTATGGACTGGACTCTCACTATTATGTTAGATCCACTATGGACTGGACTCTCACTATTATGTTAGATCCACTATGGACTGGACTCTCACTATTATGTTGGATCCACTATGGACTGGACTCTCACTATTATGTTAGATCCACTATGGACTGGCCTCTCTCACTATTATGTTAGATCCACTATGGACTGGACTCTCACTATTATGTTAGATCCACTATGGACTGGACTCTCACTATTATGTTAGATCCACTATGGACTGGACTCTCACTATTATGTTAGATCCACTATGGACTGGACTCTCACTATTATGTTAGATCCACTATGGACTGGACTCTCACTATTATGTTAGATCCACTATGGACTGGACTCTCACTATTATGTTAGATCCACTATGGACTGGACTCTCACTATTATGTTAGATCCACTATGGACTGGACTCTATTATGTTAGATCCACTATGGACTGGACTCTCACTATTATGTTAGATCCACTATGGACTGGACTCTCCCTATTATGTTAGATCCACTATGGACTGGACTCTCCCTATTATGTTAGATCCACTATGGACTGGACTCTCCCTATTATGTTAGATCCACTATGGACTGGACTCTCACTATTATGTTAGATCCACTATGGACTGGACTCTCACTATTATGTTAGATCCACTGTGGACTGGACTCTCACTATTATGTTAGATCCACTATGGACTGGACTCTCACTATTATGTTAGATCCACTATGGACTGGACTCTCACTATTATGTTAGATCCACTATGGACTGGACTCTCACTATTATGTTAGATCCACCATGGACTGGACTCTCACTATTATGTTAGATCCACTATGGACTGGACTCTCACTATTATGTAGGATCCACTATGGACTGGACTCTCACTATTATGTTAGATCCACTATGGACTGGACTCTCACTATTATGTTAGAGCCCACTATGGACTGGACTCTCCCTATTATGTTAGATCCACTATGGACTGGACTCTCACTATTATGTTAGATCCACTATGGACTAGACTTCCACAATATTATGTCAGACCCACTCAACGTCCATTGCATCCGGTCTCCACATCTGCGGTCCTCTCCAAGGTTTCTCATAGTCACTTATCGACTTCCCACTGGTTTGTGAGTTTTTCCTTGCCCTTATTTGGGCGTTGTGGCTTCTGCAGCCCTTTGAGACTCTCGTAATTTAGGGCTATGTAAGTAATCATTGATTGATTGATCGTAGGTTTTGACACATTGATCAAAAGTAGACCCCGTCATGCCGTTCAATTTTTTTCTCAAATCGTCCCACCGATGAATGAAACTGACCGACTCGCCACGTGGACCTGGATCCCCTGGGTCTCCTTTTGCACCGCATTCGCCTCGACTCCCCCTGGTTCCTTTTCTCCCTGGGCTACCTCTGTCACCCTGCAGAAAACATATAGTAGTTACGTCTGGAAATGTATTTATGACAAACGCCAAAACTTTTTTTTGTTAGCCAGTTTAAGGACCTAAGACCATAATGCATTGTGGGTCAGTGACTTTGTGTCACTTTACTGGTTGGCATGCAAATACAATCAGGATGCGTTCATTTGGGAATAATAGTAAACAATGTTGTGTCGTGACCTCACATGACAGTTTTTAGTTCTCTGGTCTTATTCCTGTATTAATTGCTGTCCAGCGCTCTTATTTTTAATTCAACTTCCTGTTAGCCTCCACTTTCCTATCTGAGCATTTGCTCCCTAACCTTTCCCTGGTTGCCAATCAGGATGCTTCTTATGCCTTATGCACCATTTGCTTCGTGTTTTGATGTGCTGCATAGCATTCTCTATGTCAGTGTTTTTTTAACTGGTGTGCCGTGGGAGATGATGTAATTTCCCCTAATTGGGTTAAAAATATTTTTTACAAACCAGTTATTATAATCCGCAAATGTGCTGTAGCCGTTAGCTAATTGCTTTGTTGGGAACACGTGTGTTAGACGATGGTTTTGTCGTGATCCCAATATAAAGACGACAGCGGGAGGCAGTGTGCAGGTAAAAAGGTATCTAATGCTTAATCCAAAAATAAACAAAAGGCGAGTGCCCTTAAGAAAAGGCATTGAAGCTTAGGGATGGCTATGCAGGACTAAACTGAAACTGAACTGGCTATAAAGTAAACAAAAACAGAATGCTGGACGACAGCAAAGACTTACTGAGTGTGGAGCAGAGGCAGCGTTCACAAAGTACATACGAACATGACATGACAATCAACAATGTCCACACAAAGAAGGATAGCATCCACACAACTTAGTCTTGATTGCTAAAACAAGTCAGGTGCTGGGAATAACGCTCAAAGGAGGACATGAAACTGCTACACACCAACAAAACAGGAAAAGCCACCAAAAAACTGCAGTAGCGCAAGACAAGAACTAAAAGACTACACACAGGAAAACAGCAGAAAACTCCACATAAGTTAAAGTTAAAGTACCAATGATTGTCACACACACACTAGGTGTGGCGAAATCTGTCCTCTGCATTTGACCCATCCCAGCAATCAAGACTATTTAAGTTGTGTGGATGCTATCCTTCTTTGTGTGGACATTGTTGATTGTCATGTCATGTTCGTATGTACTTTGTGAACGCTGCCTCTGCTCCACAGTAAGTCTTTGCTGTCGTCCAGCATTCTGTGTTTGTTTACTTTATAGCCAGTTCAGTTTCAGTTTCGTCCTGCATAGCCATCCCTAAGCTTCCAAGCCTTTTCTTAGGGGCACTCGCCTTTTGTTTATTTTTTAATTAAGCATTATATACCTTTTTACCTGCACACTGCCTCCCGCTGTCATCTTTATATTGGGATCACCACAAAACCATCGTCTCACACACGTGTTCCCAACAAAGCAATTAGCTTAATTCAAAAATAAACAAAGGGCGAGTGCCCCTAAGAAAAGGCATTGAAGCTTAGGGATGGCTACGCAGGACTAAACTGAAACTGAACTGGCTATAAAGTAAACAAAAACAGAATGCTGGACGACAGCAAAGACTTACTGAGTGTGGAGCAGAGGCAGCGTTCACAAAGTACATACGAACATGACATGACAATCAACAACGTCCACACAAAGAAGGATAGCATCCACACAACTTAAATAGTCTTGATTGCTAAAACAAATCAGGTGCTGGGAATAACGCTCAAAGGAGGACATGAAACTGCTACACACCAACAAAACAGGAAAAGCCACCAAAAAACTGTAGGAGCGCAAGACAAGAACTAAAAGACTACACACAGGAAAACAGCAGAAAACTCCACATAAGTTAAAGTTAAAGTACCAATGATTGTCACACACACACTAGGTGTGGCGAAATCTGTCCTCTGCATTTGACCCATCTCAGCAATCAAGACTATTTAAGTTGTGTGGATGCTATCCTTCTTTGTGTGGACATTGTTGATTGTCATGTCATGTTCGTAAGTACTTTGTGAACGCTGCCTCTGCTCCACAGTAAGTCTTTGCTGTCGTCCAGCATTCTGTGTTTGTTTACTTTATAGCCAGTTCAGTTTCAGTTTCGTCCTGCATAGCCATCCCTAAGCTTCAATGCCTTTTCTTAGGGGCACTCACCTTTTGTTTATTTTTGAATTAAGCATTAGATACCTTTTTACCTGCACACTGCCTCCCGCTGTCATCTTTATATTGGGATCACGACAAAACCATCGTCTCACACACGTGTTCCCAACAAAGCAATTAGCTTAATTCAAAAATAAACAAAAGGCGAGTGCCCCTAAGAAAAGGCATTGAAGCTTAGGGATGGCTACGCAGGACTAAACTGAAACTGAACTGGCTATAAAGTAAACAAAAACAGAATGCTGGACGACAGCAAAGACTTACAGAGTGTGGAGCAGAGGCAGCGTTCACAAAGTACATACGAACATGACATGACAATCAACAATGTCCACACAAAGAAGGATAGCATCCACACAACTTAGTCTTGATTGCTAAAACAAGTCAGGTGCTGGGAATAACGCTCAAAGGAGGACATGAAACTGCTACACACCAACAAAACAGGAAAAGCCGGCAAAAAACTGTAGGAGCGCAAGACAAGAACTAAAAGACTACACACAGGAAAACAGCAGAAAACTCCACATAAGTTAAAGTTAAAGTACCAATGATTGTCACACACACACTAGGTGTGGCGAAATCTGTCCTCTGCATTTGACCCATCCCAGCAATCAAGACTATTTAAGTTGTCTGGATGCTATCCTTCTTTGTGTGGACATTGTTGATTGTCATGTCATGTTCGTATGTACTTTGTGAACGCTGCCTCTGCTCCACACTCAGTAAGTCTTTGCTGTCGTCCAGCATTCTGTGTTTGTTTACTTTCTAGCCAGTTCAGTTTCAGTTTCGTCCTGCATAGCCATCCCTAAGCTTCAATGCCTTTTCTTAGGGGCACTCACCTTTTGTTTATTTTTGAATTAAGCATTATATACCTTTTTACCTGCACACTGCCTCCCGCTGTCGTCTTTATATTGGGATCACGACAAAACCATCGTCTCACACACGTGTTCCCAACAAAGCAATTAGCTTAATTCAAAAATAAACAAAAGGCGAGTGGCCCTAAGAAAAGGCATTGAAGCTTAGGGATGGCTACGCAGGACTAAACTGAAACTGAACTGGCTATAAAGTAAACAAAAACAGAATGCTGGACGACAGCAAAGACTTACTGAGTGTGGAGCAGAGGCAGCGTTCACAAAGTACATACAAACATGACATGACAATCAACAATGTCCACACAAAGAAGGATAGCGTCCACACAACTTAAGTAGTCTTGATTGCTAAAACAAATCAGGTGCTGGGAATAACGCTCAAAGGAGGACATGAAACTGCTACACACCAACAAAACAGGAAAAGCCACTTAAAAACTGTAGGAGCGCAAGACAAGAACTAAAAGACTACACACAGGAAAACAGCAGAAAACTCCACATAAGTTAAAGTTAAAGTACCAATGATTGTCACACACACACTAGGTGTGACGAAATCTGTCCTCTGCATTTGACCCATCCCAGCAATCAAGACTATTTAAGTTGTGTGGACGCTATCCTTCTTTGTGTGGACATTGTTGATTGTCATGTCATGTTCGTATGTACTTTGTGAACGCTGCCTCTGCTCCACACTCTGTAAGTCTTTGCTGTCGTCCAGCATTCTGTTTTTGTTTACTTTATAGCCAGTTCAGTTTCAGTTTCGTCCTGCATAGCCATCCCTAAGCTTCCAAGCCTTTTCTTAGGGGCACTCGCCTTTTGTTTATTTTTTAATTAAGCATTATATACCTTTTTACCTGCACACTGCCTCCCGCTGTCATCTTTATATTGGGATCACCACAAAACCATCGTCTCACACACGTGTTCCCAACAAAGCAATTAGCTTAATTCAAAAATAAACAAAAGGTCTTTGGTATGACTCGGCCGGGGTTTGAACTCCCGACCTACCGATCTCAGGGTGGACACTCTTAACCACTAGGCCACTGAGTAGGCTCAGGGCGTGATGTGACAGGTGTTGACAGTACACCTACTTTGAGATAAGAGATATAGTGATGTTGTCAGGCTTGTCCCTGACAGCTTGGTCATGTTTTAGTTTTTCCTCTGCATCCTGCTTGTATCCATGAGTGCTTTTTCCCCTCAGCTGTGGCTGATTGGCCCCGAGCCACACCTGGTGTCAATCAGCCAGATGCTATTTAGACCTGCTTTGTCCTCCAGTCAGTGCTTGATTATTGTAGCCCCTACCGGTTGATTGTTGTTGGTTCCTGTAGCTGTTGGCAGCGTGCTGTCTTTTTGTCTTGAGTTCCTGTTTCATGTCTCGTAGTTCCTGGTTTGTGTTTTTTTTCTTTATTTTTGAAGATGAAATCATGTTTTCCTGCTCAATGCCTGCCCCCATCTCTGCATCTTGGGGTTTGTGACTAACACAACCTGACGGATGTATGGTCTGTCATGATTTAAAGTCATATCCAACAATTACAGGACCAACTTTTTATTGTCAATATCGGCTGCTGAGTTTAATTTTTTCATGTTTTCTGCCGGTGGTGTGCCCCTGGATTTTTTTTCAACGAAAAACATGTGCCTTGGCTCAAAAAAGGTTGAAAAACGCTGCTCTATGCTCTGTATGCCGGTAGCTTTTTGTGCACTACCTTGCTGCACTATGACAGTTTCTACTTTGTTAGACCTGTTTTCCCTTTCCTTCTGCGTTTGCCTGCCATTTCTGCATCTCGAGGTCCAGACAAACACCAGAACCTGACCTATTTAACACAAATGTATTCAACTCCACCAACGGGTTTTTGCCATTATTCTGAAAGCAAACTACCAATTTTTTCCCTCTTGTACTACATTTTAAGAATAATGAAATAAATCAATTTAAAAAATATTGAAATACATGGGAAATAAGTTTACATGCGTACACTTATTTTTGGACTGATTATGTATAAATTAATGAACTTTTCAATCTCTTTCAAATTGTTACTATTCAATCATCGCACAATCAGCATTATATTTATTTCAAATTGGCACAAAAAGTTAAAAAGACCCTGTATTGTTTTTTTCTACACGTTCTAAAAAAAAAAAAAAAACTAAATTTTGCACATAATATGACAGCCTTTTCTTTACTCTGGCTGTCCAACCAATGTTTGTGGACTATTTGTTGGATATTAAGCAATATGTAAGAATTTGATGTAGCAAAGAGAACATTACAGATGGTCCTCTCGGTCCAGGGTAGTTGAATCCTGGTCTTCCTTTATCACCCTTTAAAAAACAAACATTTAGAGTACATATTAGGAGGATAAGCCATGAAAGAAATTCTCAATCTCAGTCAATCAGTTGGAAAGACGTCAAGGCTACCGTTGGTCCTTGGCTGCCTGGGTCTCCTCTCGGTCCAGGATCCCCAGGATTTCCCATGGTGCCCTGCTTGCGTAAGATTAACACTATTGTTAGTAATACTCACTTGTGGTATAACTACCTCATTGTTTTTATATTGTTCGCAAATTATACTACAGTTCGGACGTTTTCAACAACCCACATTTGCTCCGGGACTCCCTGGTTCTCCTTGTTGACCCCTCGGTCCTGGCAGTCCACGGTCCCCCTAAAACAGAGAGTTGATTATTAATAGTAATACATCTTTTTGTGGTTTCTTTTCTTCTACAAAATATGTTAGATAAAAAGTTTTTCCAATCTCGGTCCAAGGAGGATTCGGTGTCTCCTCAAGAAGCTCACCTTTGCACCCTTGAATCCTTCCTCCCCCGGTCGTCCTCGGCCTCCCTGAACTGCTCGTTCTCCCTTCGAATGAAAGCACAGTTCATCTAAAATTGTTATTCTAATTCACGGGCCCGCGTGATGAGTTTGCCAAGTATAAAGATTATCTGCTTTTTTTTTTTCAACGAAATAAACTGCTGTTCTAAATGTGTCCACTGGATGTCACAATAGCAATTCTGTTAGGCAAGCAAACGGTTTATACCGAGGCCAAGCAGGAAGTACACAGTAAATGGGGACTGCGGCTCCTCCTCCTCGACCCCCATCAAACTTAAAACCTGCCGTTTTTTGTGTTCTGCTTCGAACAACTCGTCATCTGGAACCCTTATTCCCCCAAAATGTCCCTGTCAAACACGAGAAAAGTGAACTTAAAGCTTTTGAATAGTTTTTACCTCTGTTTGTTATTGTTTGTTGAGTTAGCACTGGATTAATACGTGGACATAACAAAGGAGGTATTTAATAATAATACATTTTATTTGGAAAAAAGCACTTTACGTTGCCAGAGTGTAAAAAATAGTAATAATAATAATAGTAAAAAGATAATAAAAATAAATAAAATATACAACTACAAAAACCCAATAGCTAGAACCAGCATGCATGTCTATAAAAAGGCTTTTTTAAAAAGATGGGTTTTTAAGCCTTTTTTAAAAGCTTTCACAGTCTGAGGTGCCCTCATGTGGTCAGGGAGAGCGTTCCACAGACTGGGAGCAAGAAAGCCCGGTCTCCCATTGTTAGTAGCTTTGTCCGTGGAGGTTGGAGGAGGTTAGCCTAAATTGAGCGGAGAGTTTACATGTTGTGTTTTTTGTTCAATGCCAGAAAGACTGTGACTTAAAGTTTAATCCTGGCTTTGTAGATACACTGAGACGAAGTCCAAGCTCATTGTGTTTTCGAAGCTGCACCAATTTCCTCAGACTGTTCAACAAACTTGAAAATCCGGAGGATTTTTACATTTTCAGGACGTGCTCGTTCTATTTTTGGCCAAAGAAAACAACCTGGAGTTGTCTTAATTTTTAAGTTATCATGCCATGATTTTACCATTACGGCCCACTTGGGAATAGATTTTCCTCCATGCGGTCCCAGAGCTACAATGAGTTTGACACCCCTGTTCTGATTATTATCAGTCAGCGAGTACAATTATCTTCCTGAGAGCCAACGTCCGCTGCAGTGGACATTTGAGGTTGCTGGAAAGGGACAATCGGTAGAAAATGGATGGGTTTTTCAACAAGGTATACAAAAAGTGGGCATTGGAAGAGTAGGTTGAATATATGAATAAAAAGAATGAAAGGGAAGAATTAATAAACTGAAGTACTTCTAAATTCAACAACTTTTCCTATTAAATCGCATAAAACGTCTGAGTTCGAGACCCGCAAACATGAAAATACTCTGCTGGTGTTTTGTTGCTATGGCTTTTTAGGCCTCAAGCAAAGATATTTAAGCGTAAGAAGAAGTAGATTCATCACATCAAACCAGGTAAGGTTTACATTTTACAGTCCTTCATTTGGTTTTAAACCAGTGCAACAGTGAAGACTCTTTCCTTGTTGTTTTAGTGTAGTGTCTCTTGTTTAATGGACTGGACTCTTACTATTATGTTAGATCCACTATGGACTGGACTCTCACTATTATGTTAGATCCACTATAGAGTGGACTCCCACTATTATGTAAGATCCACTATGGACTGGACTCCCACTATTATGATGGATCCACTATGGACTGGACTCTCTCACTATTATGTTAGATCCACTATGGACTGGACTCTCACTATTATGTTGGATCCACTTTGGACTGGACTCTCACTATAATGTTGAATCCACTATGGACTGGACTCTCACTGTTATGCTAGATCCACTATGGACTGGACTTTCACTATTATGTTAGACCCACTATGGACTGGACTCTCACAATATTATGTTAGATCCACTATGGACTGGACTCTCGCTATTATGTTAGATCCACTATGGACTGGACTCTCGCTATTATGTTAGATCCACTATGGACTGGACTCTCACCATTATGTTAGATCCACTATGGACTGGACTCTCACTATTATGTTAGATCCACTATGGACTGGACCCTCACTATTATGTTAGATCCACTATGGACTGGACTCTCACTGTTATGCTAGATCCACTATGGACTGGACTCTCACTATAATGTTAAATCCACTATGGACTGGACTCTCACTATTATGTTAGATCCACTATGGACTGGACTCTCACTATTATGTTAGATCCACTATGGACTGGACCCTCACTATTATGTTAGATCCACTATGGACTGGACTCTCACTGTTATGCTAGATCCACTACGGACTGGACTCTCACTATTATGTTAGATCCACTATGGACTGGACTCTCACTATTATGTTAGATCCACTATAGAGTGGACTCCCACTATTATGTAAGATCCACTATGGACTGGACTCCCACTATTATGATGGATCCACTATGGACTGGACTCTCTCACTATTATGTTAGATCCACTATGGACTGGACTCTCACTATTATGTTAGATCCACTTTGGACTGGACTCTCACTATTATGTTAGATCCACTATGGACTGGACTCTCACTGTTATGCTAGATCCACTATGGACTGGACTCTCACTATAATGTTAAATCCACTATGGACTGGACTCTCACTGTTATGCTAGATCCACTATGGACTGGACTTTCACTATTATGTTAGACCCACTATGGACTGGACTCTCACAATATTATGTTAGATCCACTATGGACTGGACTCTCGCTATTATGTTAGATCCACTATGGACTGGACTCTCACCATTATGTTAGATCCACTATGGACTGGACTCTCACTATTATGTCAGATCCACTATGGACTGGACCCTCACTATTATGTTAGATCCACTATGGACTGGACTCTCACTGTTATGCTAGATCCACTATGGACTGGACTCTCACTATAATGTTAAATCCACTATGGACTGGACTCTCACTGTTATGCTAGATCCACTATGGACTGGACTTTCACTATTATGTTAGACCCACTATGGACTGGACTCTCACAATATTATGTTAGATCCACTATGGACTGGACTCTCGCTATTATGTTAGATCCACTATGGACTGGACTCTCACCATTATGTTAGATCCACTATGGACTGGACTCTCACTATTATGTTAGATCCACTATGGACTGGACTCTCACTATTATGTTAAATCCACTATGGACTGGACTCATTATTATGTTAGATCCACTATGGACTGGACTTTCACTATTATGTTAGACCCACTATGGACTGGACTTTCACTATTATGTTAGACCCACTATGGACTGGACTCTCACTATTATGTCAGATCCACAATGGACTGGACTCTTACTATTATGCTAGATCCACTATAGACTGGACTCTCACTGTTATGCTAGATCCACTATGGACTGGACTCTCGCTATTATGTTAGATCCACTACAGACTGGACTCTCACAATATTATGTTAGATCCACTATGGACTGGACTCTCACTATTATGTTAGATCCACTATGGACGGGACTCTTACTATTATGTTAAATCCACTATGGACTGGACTCTCATTATCATGTTAGATTCACTATGGACTGGACCTTCACTATTTTGTCAGATCCACAATGGACTGGACTCTTGCTATTATGTTAGATCCACTATGGACTAGACTCTCCCAACATTATGCTAGATCCGCTCGACGTCCATTGCACTGGTCACCAGGGGGGTGGGGGGTAAATCTGGACCACATCTGCGTTCACCTCCAAGGTTTCTCATTGTCCTCCCATTGGGTTGAGTTTTTTCTTTCCCTGATGTGGGATCTGAGCCCAGGATGTTGTTGTGGTTTGTGCAGCCCTTTGAGACACTCGTGATTTAGGGCTATATAAATAAACATGGATTGATTATAAAAATAATGAAACGTAACCTGTACAGTTACTGACGTTTTAAAGAAGGTAACATTTTGAGACTGGAACAGATTGTATTCCATTATTTCCTACGGGAAAGTAGTCCAGGTGATCAGAATTGAAGAGATGATGTCATGTTTTTATATTGTATAACACAGCTGCTGTAGAGGTCAACTTGCCAATGAAAACGCATAAAAAAGCTAATGATACTCAAGGATTAAAAGAACATTTTTGAGCGATGATTTCACCTTCTCTCCTTTTTTCCCAGGAAGTCCTTGAGCTCCCTTCGGTCCTTGTTCTCCTGGCGCTCCCTGTTAATGTTTAGGACAATCCTTGAAAAGTCACCAGAAGGAAGTCCTTGATCGTGATTTTACAGAAGTATACCACTTCGCCCTTTGGTCCACTTGAGCCACTCAGTCCCTTGAAAGATTCACATTGTTGTTTTACTATTGTTAACGGTCTTGGCAATGAAAACCTAGTTTAATTCGTACCGGTAGTCCCCTTTCTCCTGGGGGTCCTGGATTCCCTGGATTTCCTCTTTCACCCTGCATACATAAAATCCACCTGTTTTTTTGACTTTGGTGGGAATGTGATTATTTTTTGGGGGGGTTTGTGTTTACCTTTGATCCTCGTTCACCTCCAGGGCCTGCAAGGCCTGACTTCCCGGGTAGGCCAAGGTCGCCCTGAACGACGGCAAAAATCAACCACAGGTAGGATTACAAGGTTCATTTAATTGATTTAATTTAATCGAATAAATCCTTTTCACGTTAGCAGGAGGTCTAAAGATGCTATAAGAGCTAACTTGCTAACACCATTGATTGATTGATTGATACTTTTATTATTAGATTGCACAGTTCAGTACATATTCCGTACAATTGACCACTAAATGGTAACACCCGAAGAAGTTTTTCAACTTGTTTAAGTCGGGGTCCACGTTAATCAATTCATGGTACAAATATATACTATCAGCATGATACAGTCATCAAACAAGTTAATCTTCAGAGTATATACATTGAATTATTTACAATCCGGGGGGTTAGGTTTGGTTGATATCAGCACTTCAGTCATCAACAATTATATCATCTGAGAAATGGACATTGAAACAGTTTAGGTCTGACTTTGTAGAATATGTACAGCCAGCAGAGAACATAGTGAGCTCCGAAAGCATTTACATTTGATTATTTACAATCCGGGGAGATGGGATGTGGTTCGGGGATGGTTAGTGTTTAGTGTAGGGTTGTAGTTGCCTGGAGGTGTTCTTTTAGTGCTGTTTTTGAAGGAGGATAGAGATGTACTTTCTTTTACACCTGTTGGGAGTGCATTCCACATTGATGTGGCATAGAAAGAGAATGAGTTAAGACCTTTGTTAGATCGGAATCTGGGTTTGACGTGGTTTGTGGAACTCCCCCTGGAGTTATGGTTATGGCGGTCAATTATGTTCTGAAAGTAGTTTGACATGTACTTCGGTATCAGGGAGGTGTAGTGGATTTTATAGACCAGGCTCAGAGCAAGTTGTTGTGGTTATGGCTGTCATTTATGTTATGGAAGTAGTTTGACTGGGAGATGTAGCGGATTTTATAGACTAGGCTCAGTGCAAGTTGTTTTACTCTGTCCTCCACCCTGAGCCAGCCCACTTTGGGGAAGTGGGTAGGAGTGAGGTGTGAAGGTCTAGAAGTAACCTGACTAGCTTGTTCTGGGATGTTTGGAGTCTAGATTTGAGGGTTTTGGGGGTGCTGGGGTACCAGGAGTTGCATGCGTAGTCGAAGAAGGGTTGAATGAGAGTTCCCGCTAGAATCTTTATGGCGCTTTTGTTGACCAGAGAGGAGATTTTGTAGAGAAATCATGTTCGTTGGTTGACTTTTTTCATTACCATAGTTTCCATTTTATCACAGGAAAGATTAGCCTCTAGAATGGAACCTACACCAGGGGGAGCTCCACTCCCCCCGGTGTTGTGGTTATGGCTGTCATTTACTTTATGGAAGTAGTTTGACAGGGAAATGTAGCGGATTTTATAGACCCTGCTCACTGCAAGTTGTTTTACTCTGTCCTCCACCCTGAGCCAGCCCACTTTGGAGAAGTGGGTTGGAGTGAGGTGTGATCTGGGGTGAAGGTCTAGAAGTAACCTGACTAGCTTGTTCTGGGATGTTTGGAGTCTAGATTTGAGGGCTTTGGAGGTGCTGGGGTACCAGGAGGTGCATGTGTAGTCGAAGAAGGGTTGAATGAGAGTTCCCGCTAGAATCTTCATGGTGCTTTTGTTGACCAGAGAGGAGATTCTGTAGAGAAATCTTGTTCGTTGGTTGACTTTTTTTCATTACATTTGTTGCTATTTTATCACAGGAAATATTAGCCTCTAGAATGGAACTGAGGTAGGTGACCTCATCTTTGCTGGTGATAACAATGTCATCCACTTTAAAAGTGAATTCACTGACTTTGTTAAGGTGGATTTGGGACCCAAATAGGATGGATTCTGTTTCACCTAAGTGTATTGATAGTTTGTCAGTGAGCCAGGTGCAAATTCTACAGAGTTCGGTATCAGGGAGGTGTAGCGTATTTTATAGACTGGGCTCAGGGGACGGCGTGGTGAAGTTGGGAGAGTGACCGTGCCAGCAATCTGAGGGTTACTTGTTCAATCCCCACCTTCTACCATCTAGACACATCCGTTGTGTCCTTGGGCAAGACACTTCACCCTTGCTCCTGATGGCACCTGGTTAGCGCCTTGCATGGCAGCTCCCGCCATCAGTGTGTGAATGGGTGAATGTGGAAATACTGTCAAAGCGCTTTGGGCTCCTTAAAAAGGGGTAGAAAAGCACTATAGAAGTACAACCATTAACCATCAGTGCAAGTTGTTTTACTCGTTTACCATGCTAAGGCCTGGCTTGCTAAAACCAAGCTAAGGGCTAACACTTTTCAAACTCACTTCCTGGCTAATGTTGGCCTGCTTGACAACATCATTTGAAATGTACTGTGGAGTTAAAAACTCAGAAGTGTCAGTAATCCATGCCCTACACCATGGGCGTCAAACTCTGGCCCGCCGTGTAATTAGGGTCCGCAGAGTCCTTTGCCATGGGCCAAGGACCCTATTGAAACTGCTGTGTTTTATTATTATTCCGCACCTACGCGCTGTAATTTGACCCCCTTAACATGCTTCAAAACTCACCAAATTTGACACACACGCCGGTATAGCAAACCTTCCCAACATATTAAGCAACCAATCCCCCAAAATGAAAATTGCGCTCTAGCGCCCCCTAGGAAAAAATTACAGACAAAACTGCATGTAACTTCTGTTAGGAATGTCATAGCGACATGAAACAAAAACTCCTATGTAGGTCTGACTTAGACCCAATTTTCATACACTCACTTCTTTCAGCAAAAATCTACAAGAAGTTGGAAAAAAACCCTTCAAAATAAAATGTTTGCAAAAAATGCAATTTTTGCCTCTTTGCACTGTAATTGGACCCCTTTAAAATGCTTCAAAAGTCACCAAACTTGGCTGACACATAAGGACTGACGAATATTGCGATCTAATGAAAAAACCAAACCCCAAAACTCAAAATTGCGCTATAGCGCTATTTTTGAATAAAACACTGAAAAAACTGCTCCTGGGAAGAAAACACAGACAAAACTGCTTCTAACTTCCGGTAAGAGTGTCGGAGAGACATGAAACAAAAACCTCTATGTAGGTCTCGCTTAGACTTACATTTCATAGATTGAAAACCCCCAACAAAAATCAACAGGAAGTTTGCAATCCCCCCTTCAAAGCAAAAGTTTTGTAAAAACCGGTCAACTTTCTTCAAACATTATCTCCTCTGGGTGCGTTTGTTGTTTTGGCTTCAAACTCGCACAGGAGAGAGATTGAACCCTTCTGATTAAAAGTATAGAACAGAGTTTTGATAAGTTCTCAGGTTTTGATTTTACGCGCCTTCAAAGAACCTCTGTGCAAAGTCTCCTAAAAAATGTCATTTTTGCCTCTTTGAGCTGTTATTTGACCCCCTTAAAATGCTTCTAAACTCACCAAACTTGACACACACATCAGGTCTGGCAAAAATTGCGAATCTGATGAAAAAACCTAACCTCAAAACTCAAAATTGCGCTCTACCGCCCCCCTAGGAATACAACACGGACAAACTGCTCCTAGGAAGAAAACACAGACAAAACTGCTTGTAACTTCCGGTAGGAACGTCAGAGAGACATGAAACAAAAAACACTATGTAGGTCTCACTTAGACCTACATTTTAATAATTAACATACTTTAGCAAAAATCAACAGGAAGTTTGATATTTTCACTTCAATACAACAACTGCATTACCTTCACAATGCATTAGATTCTCAAAATAGTGGCTCCAAGGCGTCTTCTAACGCTTATCCGGCCGTGGGCCTCGGGGGCAGCAGCCAAAGGCGGACCCGACCAACGCTGCTTGCAGCTTTAATTTAATTTGGCCCTTGAGGCAATATCAATTTAGCATTAGAGCTGGCCCGCCAGTGTTATACAGCGTCGGTGCCGCTGTAACACCGTATTCACCGCTAATACTCATACTTGCCAACCCTCCTAATTTTCCCGGTAGACTCCTGAAGTTCAGTGCCCCTCCCGAAAATCTCCCAGGGCAACCATTCTCCCGAATTTCTACCGATTTCCACCTGGACAACTATATTGAGGGCGTGCATTTAAGGCACTGCCTTTAGCGTTCTCTACAACCTGTCGTCACGTCCGCTTTTCCTCCATACTAACAGCGTGTCACATAATATTTGTGGCTTTTACACACACACACAAGTGAATGCAAGGCATACTTGGTCAACAGCCATACAGGTCACACTGAGGGTGGCCGTATAAACAACTTTAGCACTGTTACAAATATGCCCCACACTGTGAACCCACACCAAACAAGAATGACAAACCCATTTCGGGTAATCTTCCGCACCGTAACACAACAGAAAAAATACCCAGAAACCCTTGCAGCACTAACTCTTCCGGGAAACTTCCAGCAAACTGACCAATAATTAACGTTTTATTCCTGCATTTTCTCTTGCTACTTCATGGCTTGAATGTTTAGTTCATTCATTATTGTTATTTTATTTTCAAATGTATTATTAACTTGTGGAAAAAAAAAAGATATTTACCTTTGAAGATTGCAAATACAAAAAAAGGCATTAAATTTGTATTTAAATTTTATTTGATATGCCATTGATATTTTTTTAATTATTATTATTTGAAACTGGATTTTGCATGTCACCAAAGTTATATAAGCCTTGCTTGTTCAATATTCAATGCAAAACTTGTTTGGGTCCCCATTAAAAGGTGAATTTGTTCAACCTTGGCCCGCAGCTTTGTTCCATTTAAAATTTTGGCCCACTCTGTATTTGAGTCTGACACCCCTGCCCTACACGGTCAACATCAGTGAAAACTACAATTCCCAGAATGCCGAGGTGAAATGGCCGTCAAAATTACTGATTGAAGGCACCTGAAAAGGAAGGAGGTTCAGTCAGACTCATTCACCAAACAAACTACGTGGAAGAAAGACCAGCAAGCAGCCACAACTACAAGATCCACTCAGCAAGTTTCTCCAAACACACCATTAGTCGGTGAGTATGCTTCATTTGATGACGATTGAAATGCTTTGTTTTATTTGTTAATTTACTAACTGAACTATCCTAATTTGTATGTTTAAAGTACTGGGTTTAAGTTGAATTACTGCGTTACACTTTGAGCATTGATTGCATACTGTCTTTGACCAGTTTAAAGCACATGTAAAAGTTTAAAACTGAAGTTAAAATGTTATATGGTTGAAGCGAAAGTAGTTAAAGTCAAAGCTTATGGTTTAATGTTTAAAGTTAAAACAATTTGGAGAAAGTTTAGAACATTATTCAGAGGTTGAAAGGATGAATTCATGTTTTAACTTTTGCTAAAAGTTAAAACATGTAGAAAGGTTTAAAAACATTGTTTGAAAATACCTGTCTAATTAGATTAACTTCTCAGTTTTAAAGGTTTCCAACCTACTGATGAATTTGAAGATAGACTGAAATGAAACCAACAATGCTTCA
Source organism: Nerophis ophidion (assembly GCF_033978795.1). Lineage (NCBI taxonomy): Eukaryota > Metazoa > Chordata > Actinopteri > Syngnathiformes > Syngnathidae > Nerophis > Nerophis ophidion. Next base: position 44,996,768 of record NC_084629.1, on the reverse strand, counting down.
AGTTGAAAAATAAGAAGTCGATCAACTGGAAATCGTGAGTTGTCCGTGGGTCCTTTTTGGAGTGGAACTTAAAATGTACTCTTACATTTCAAGCTGCTATGGACATTTTAGTCTGAAATATTTTAGTCATTCTTACATAGCTAAGACTGCTAACACTATAGCAATGCTATCAATATGAATGTTTTAATCTCATTAAATTGATTTTGGGATAGGTAGATATAACTGAAGTGGGCTACCGTCCCTAATCATAAACAAACCACATAAATATGATTTTATAACGCTTTTTATATCGCCTAGATCAGACCTGGGCAAATTAAGGCCTGAGGGCCACATGCTATGTCAACATGGGATAGGTAGATATAACTGAAGTGGGCTACCGTCCCTAATCATAAACAAACCACATAAATATGATTTTATAACGCTTTTTATATCGCCTAGATCAGACCTGGGCAAATTAAGGCCTGAGGGCCACATGCTATGTCAACATGGGATAGGTAGATATAACTGAAGTGGGCTACCGTCCCTAATCATAAACAAACCACATAAGATTTTATAACGCTTTTTATATCGCCTAGATCAGACCTGGGCAAATTAAGACCTGGGGGCCACATGCTATGTCAATTTAACATGGGATAGGTAGATATAATTCAAGTGGGCTACCGTCCCTAGTCATAAACAAACCACATAAATAAGATTTTATAACACTTTTTATATCGCCTAGATCAAACCTGGGCAAATTAAGGCCTGGGGGCCACATGCTATGTCGACTTAACATGCTATGCATGTTAAGTTTTTCAATCTGGCCTGCCGGACCTTCCCAAATAAATATTTTTTAGATCTTAAAGATGGAAAGTGTAGCTGCCATTATGATGTGCAGTCAGGTTTTCTAATGACCATAAGTCTTCAACTATAGTAAGTCATTCAATGGTTGGAATCTGCGCTTTTGCATTATATACTAGTTACTATGGTAATCGAATTAGTTACTATAGTAATCAGTTACTATGGTTATCTAAGTCACAGCAGATCAGACGAGGCACCAAGCAGTGTGGGTGGGGAGCGTTTCCACCGAGTGTTTCCAGAGCCTGAAATGTAGGTGTCAAAGACAGACGTGGAAGGAGATTTAACAACACGGTTCTAAAGCTTAGTGATGTATCAGATATATCAGATAATAGGTGGTTTATTTTTTTACCCTTCGTGTTCTTGTTTTGCTGTTTGTTGCATTTTTGTTGCGTTTCGCTTGATTGTAAAATATGTCAATAGAGAGAGGGGATGATGTACATATGTTGTCAATATTCAGTGTTTTATCGTTCATAATTAATATCGTAAATCCCACATTCTTTATTTTCATGTACATTCTGGGTGTTTCAGTCAGTAAAAAAACATAAAATTCCGTTTTTGTTTTTTAAGGCGCTCTGTCGGAAAGTTTTTAGCTTTCAATCAGACATTATTGCGGGGTTTTATGTTATTGTTCCTAAATAAATATACCGGCCCCCGATATATATTTGGCCCCCGAGTCCAAATAATTGCCCAGGCCTGGCCTAGATACTCAAAGTTCTCACAAAAAAGTGAGAACTCCACATTCACACGCGGCTGGTGGTAAACTACATTTGTAGCCACAGCTGCCCTGGTAGACCGAAGGAAGCATGGCTGCCAATTTGCGCCTACGACCCCTCCGACCACCACCAATGTGGTTAAGGGTGAAGTGTCTTGCCCAAGGACACAACGGCAGTGACTTGAATGGCAATAGACTAATATCGATACTGGTACCCTCAAGTTGCTGGCATGGCCGTTCTACCTGCCATGTCGTCGCCTTGTATTAGTACTGAGAATGGATGAAAAAAAAAACATGGCGAAATGATATCTTTCTTGAGAATTGTACAAATAAACATACGCAGGGGTACTCTAGAGCGCATGTATTTTAATGTAAGAAAATATACGGTATATTTTCAATCCATTCTGAATTAAATAGGAACAGGTTTTAAAACTTAATTATGCTAATTAAAGGCCTACTGAAACGAGATTTTCTTATTCAAACGGGGATAGCAGGTCTAGTCTATGTGTCATAATTAAACATTTCGCGATATCGCCATATCTTTTGCTGAAAGGATTTAGTAGAGAACATCCACGATAAAGTTTGCAACTTTTGGTCGCTACTAAAAAAGCCTTGCCTGTACCGGAAGTAGCAGACGATGTGCGCGTGATGTCACTGGTGTGATGGCTCCTTACATCGTTTATAATGTGAGCCTCCAGCATCAAGAGCTATTCGGACCGGGAAAGCGACGATTTCCCCATTAATTTGAGCGAGGGTGTAAGATTTGTGGATGAGGAAAGTTAGACTGAAGCACAAAAAAAAGGAAAAAGCGGCGGCAGTGTGAGCGTTTCAAATGTAATTAGACACATTTACTAGGATAATTCTGGGCTTCACGGTGGCAGAGGGGTTAGTGCGTCTGCCTCACAATACGAAGGTCCTGCAGTCCTGGGTTCAAATCCAGGCTCGGGATCTTTCTGTGTGGAGTTTGCATGTTCTCCCCGTGACTGCGTGGGTTCCCTCCGGGTACTCCGGCTTCCTCCCACTTCCAAAGACATGCACCTGTGGATAGGTTGATTGGCAACACTAAATTGGCCCTAGTGTGTGAATGTTGTCTGTCTATCTGTGTTGGCCCTGCGATGAGGTGGGGACTTGTCCAAGGTGTACCCCGCCTTCCGCCCGATTGTAGCTGAGATAGGCGCCAGCGCCCCCCGCGACTCCGAAAGGGAATAAGCGGTAGAAAATGGATGGATTCTGTAAGATCCCTTATCTGCTTATTGTTTTAATAGTGTTTTAGTGAGATTGTAAACTCGTACCTCAAAGTCGGATGGCTGCGGTGAACGCCAGTGTCTCTCAGAGAAGCCGAAGAGCCAAGCTCACAGCTGCCTTTTTTGACAGCTGCTGCAGGAGGAAGTCCCATAATCCACTGATGTCTCCGGTAAGACTCGACTTAATATCACAATTTTCCCAACCAAAAACTTGCTGGTTTACGTAGATCAGGGGTGCGCATTACGTCGATCGCGATCGACTGGTCGATCTCGGAGGGTGTGTCAGTCGATCTCAAGCCAGGCATTAAAAAATAGACATAAAAATGAGCAATCATCAATCATACCAAGACTTGACTTTCCTCAGTTGTTTGACATTCTCTGCACCCGAGGATCTTGTGAGATGACGCTGGCTGCTGCGAGCTCATATTTAAGAAAAAAATCACTAACAGGGCGGACGCAGAGAAACACATTTTATTTCTAGAGACTCCGTACCTACTGTCAAAACTCTAAAGACCGACTGCACAGTTCCTGTCTTCACCATAAAAGACCTGTTTCATCCTGCCTGTGCTAACAAAATAAGAGTCTCAGAAAGCTAGCTTGCACAAGCTAGCAAGCTACGGAGTTTGATGCCAATGTATTTCTCCCCCGCCCTCAGCGACCGCTTTCTCACTTGCTTGCCCACCCGCACACTCACTGACGTCACTCACCTGCTGCCAGACATTAAAGGGCCACACACATATGCTACTCTCATAACAAAGTGTTGAAAAACCAGTATGCAAGTTGGACAAATGAGATGCCAAATCCAACCACTTTCATGTGGTATTGGACAGAAAGGAGGACTTTTTTTCTCCTCCATTTGAAAATGCGGACGTTATCAGCACCACTGTCTAATTCCAATCAATGCAAGTCATCAGAATCAGGTAATACACCAACTTATATTCTTGTCTTCATGAAAGAAAGGAATCTATGTGTGTTACACATGCTTGTATTATCATTAAACACCATTAACTTAACAAAAATGTATCTTTCATAAATAAATAAATATAAATTATAAATAGGAATGAGGTAGATCTCCTCGACTTGGTCAATTGAAAAGTAGCTCGCCTGCAGAAAAAGTGTGAGCGCCCCTGACGTAGACAAACATGTTCGCTTGACCGCTCTGTGTTAAAGCTTCACAACAAACAAAGAAACGGAGGGTGTGTCTCAGTTGCTAAAGGCAGCTGCAATCCACCGCTTTCCACCAACAGCATTCTAATTTGACGTCTCCATTATTAATTAAAGGGTGGAGTGCCATCTCCGGGTTGGGGAGGAGACCCTGCCCCAAGTGGAGGAGTTCAAGTACCTAGGAGTCTTGTTCACGAGTGAGGGAAGAGTGGATCGTGAGATCGACAGGCGGATCGGTGCGGCGTCTTCAGTAATGCGGACGTTGTACCGATCCGTTGTGGTGAAGAAGGAGCTGAGCCGGAAGGCAAAGCTCTCCATTTACCGGTCGATCTACGTTCCCATCCTCACCTATGGTCATGAGCTTTGGGTCATGACCGAAAGGATAAGATCACGGGTACAAGCGGCCCAAATGAGTTTCCAGGTCTCTCCCTTAGAGATAGGGTGAGAAGCTCTGCCATCCGGGAGGAACTCAAAGTAAAGCCGCTGCTCCTCCACATGGAGAGGAGCCAGATGAGGTGGTTCGGGCATCTGGTCAGGATGCCACCCGAACGCCTCCCTAGGGAGGTGTTTAGGGCACGTCCAGCTGGTAGGAGGCCACGGGGAAGACCCAGGACACGTTGGGAAGACTATGTCTCCCGGCTGGCCTGGGAACGCCTCGGGATCCCCCGGGAAGAGCTAGACGAAGTGGCTGGGGAGAGGGAAGTCTGGGCTTCCCTGCTTAGGCTGTTGCCCCCGCGACCCGACCTCGGATAAGCGGAAGAAGATGGATGGATGGATGGCATTATTAATTGAACAAATTGCAAAAGATTCAGCAACACAGTTGTCCAAATGACTGTGTAATTACGCGATGAAAAGAGACTACTTTTAGCCGCAAGTGGTGCTGGGCTAATATGTCACAAACACGCGTCATCATTCCGTGACGTTTTCAACAAGAAACTCCGCGGGAAACTTAAAATTGCAATTTAGTAAACTAAAAAGGCCGTATTGGCATGTGTTGCAATGTTAATATTTCATCATTGATATATAAACTATCAGACTGCGTGGTCGGTAGTAGTGGCTTTCAGTAGGACTTTAAAGGTATTTTAGAATATTTTTTTTCTAATTAACTGAATATTGTCAAGCGTGTTTGCTGTCTAAGGTAGTCATGGGAAGTGAAGTGTGAAGTGAATTATATTTATATAGCGCTTTTCTCTAGTGACTCAAAGCGCTTTACATAGTCAAACCCAATATCTTAGTTACATTTTAACCGGTGTGGGTGGCACTGGGAGCAGGTGGGTAAAGTGTCTTGCCCGAGGACACAACGGCAGTGACTAGGATGGCGGAAGCGGGAATTGAACCTGCAACCCTCAAGTTGCTGGCACGGCCGCTCTACCAACCGAGCTACACCCATGTGCAACTTCACTCTGGTATAACTGCTCCCAGCATCCCGAGTTCAGAAGATCCAGGGAAAATATGCCATAAATATTGATAACGAATCAGTTTATTACTTGATCTTCTTCATTGGTAAACCGAGCAAACCTGATTTTAGTGTGGGCTTCAAACCTTTTCTCCTTTGCCGCCCGGTGGCCCAGTATCCCCGACTTCTCCCGGGTAGCCATCTTTTCCCTTGTAGAGACCAAAAAAAATATATATTTTGTTCCCTTATAAAGTTCACCAACAAAAACCAAACAAAGTTGACTTGACTCACTTTGTCGCCTGGTTCCCCTTTGCAACCAGGAGCTCCAATATGGCCAATCTTACCCTGTAGATAGCACCACAGTTTATTAAACATTAAGTACACCCACAGAGTTTGATAACATCCTTTTATTAAAAAAAAAACCTTTCTCATCAGATTGTACAAGATGACCTTTTTAGGTATAGGTCTTAAGCTCACCTTCTGTCCATCAGTTCCGTTCCTGCCCGGTATGCCAAACAACCCCTGATCATTTGGAGATGACATGATGTGAATGTTCCCTCCTGTATTTGACTTATTACAGCACCGCCATTCAAAACTACCTTTGCTCCGCTTCCTCCTATTTCACCCTGTTGATAGTAAAAAAAATATATAAATGACAACATTTCGAAAAATTATGAGGTGGGCACGAAAAACTGTCTCACCTTGTCACCTTTCCATCCGACCACTCCCTATGTCAAAGCACAACAAGGAATGGTTTTGAGATGAAAACAATGTCGATACACTTATCAGTAGATCAGAATTCCTCAGCTAACCTTTGGTCCAGGACGTCCAATCGGACCCTCGATGCCAGGATCGCCCTGTTTTTACAAAAGTTATATTTAAAGTCTTTGTCCCCAAAGGATGATTCTGGATCTGCACAACCTTCTTACCTGTCTTCCTGTTGTGCCTTTTACCCCAGGATGACCTCTGTTTCCTTTTAGACCCTGAATATAATACGAAATACACCAAAATATTAAAACTGTAACACACTTGGACATGGTAATACATTGTTAGAGTTTGTGTAGCCTGTATAGACTCCCTTTTTAGACCAGTTGATCTGCCGTTTCTTTTCTTTTTCTTCTATGTCCCACTCTCCCTTGTGGAGGGGGTCCGGTCCGATCCGGTGGCCATGTACTGCTTGCCTGTGTATCGGCTGGGGACATCTCTGCGCTGCTGATCAGCCTCCGCTTGGGATGGTTTCCTGCTGGCTCCGCTGTGAACGGGACTCTCACTGCTGTGTTGGATCCGCTTTGGACTGGACTCTCGCGACTGTGTTGGATCCATTATGGATTGAACTTTCACAGTATCATGTTCTCATATGTTCTCATAGTCATCAGTATCACAGTATCATGTTCTCATAGTCATCATTGTCACCAATGTCCCACTGGGTGTGAGTTTTCCTTGCCCTTATGTGGGCCTACCGAGGATGTCGTAGTGGTTTGTGCAGCCCTTTGAGACACTAGTGATTTAGGGCTATATAAGTAAATATTGATTGATTGATTGATATACCACTTACCCTTTCATCCCAATGCAGCTTAGACTGGCTAAGCTGTCCATACTCAACCTTCATAACCCAAACATTTTATCCAAACAAACTCAACCTATCTCAACTTAGCTAGTCTATCTCATCCATCAGAATCGTAGCCATATCATCCGTCGTCAATTCTACCATGCAATCAGTTGAAGGTTATCAATCAATGTTTACTTCTATAGCCCTAAATCACTAGTGTCTCAAAGGGCTGCACAAACCACGACGACATCCTCGGTAGGCCCACATAAGGGCAAGGAAAACTCACACCCAGTGGGACGTCGGTGACAATGATGACTATGAGAACCTTGGAGAGGAGGAAAGCAATGGATGTCGAGCGGGTCTAACATGATACTGTGAAAGTTCAATCCATAATGGATCCAACACAGTCGCGAGAGTCCAGTCCAAAGCGGATCCAACACAGCAGCGAGAGTCCCGTTCACAGCGGAGCCAGCAGGAAACCATCCCAAGCGGAGGCGGATACACAGGCAAGCAGTACATGGCCACCGGATCGGACCGGACCCCCTCCACAAGGGAGAGTGGGACATAGGAGAAAAAGAAAAGAAACGGCAGATCAACTGGTCTAAAAAGGGAGTCTATTTAAAGGCTAGAGTATACAAATGAGTTTTAAGGTGAGACTTAAATGCTTATACTGAGGTGGCATCTCGAACTGTTACCGGGAGGGCATTCCAGAGTACTGGAGCCCGAAATGGAAACGCTCTATAGCCCGCAGACTTTTTTTGGGCTTTGGGAATCGCTAATAAGCCGGAGTCCTTTGAACGCAGATTTCTTGCCGGGACATATGGTACAATACAATCGGCAAGATAGGATGGAGCTAGACCGTGTAGTATTTTATACGTAAGTAGTAAAACCTTAAAGTCACATCTTAAGTGCACAGGAAGCCAGTGCTGGTGAGCCAGTATAGGTATATATGTATGTATATATGTGAAGTGAATTATATTTATATAGCACTTTTCTCTAGAGACTCAAAGCGCTTTACATAGTGAAACCCAATATCTAAGTTACATTTAAACCAGTGTGGGTGGCACTGGGAGCAGGTGGCTAAAGTGTCTTGCCCAAGGACACAACGGCAGTGACTAGGATGGCGGAAGCGGGAATCGAACCTGCAACCCTTAAGTTGCTAGCACGGCCGCTCTACCAACCGAGCTATTTATATGTATATAAAGGTATATACAGTATAGGTATATATGTATGTATATGTGTATATAAAGGTATATACAGTATAGGTATATATGTATGTATATATGTATATAAAGGTATATACAGTATAGGTATATATGTATGTGTATATGTATATAAAGGTATATACAGTATAGGTATATATGTATGTATATATGTATATAAAGGTATATACAGTACAGGTATATATGTATGTATAGGTATATACAGTATAGGTATATATGTATGTATATATGTATATAAAGGTATATACAGTACAGGTATATATGTATGTATATACAGTATAGGTATATATGTATGTATATATGTATATAAAGGTATATACAGTACAGGCGTAATGTGATCAAACTTTCTTGTTCTTGTCAAAAGTCTAGCAGCCGCATTTTGTACCAACTGTAATCTTTTAATGCTAGACATGGGGAGACCCGAAAGCTTACCCATGCTTCATCCCATTGGAACTATTTCATCCCAACCCAATTCAAGGAATCCTGTCCATCCCAACTGAACCAATTGGATCAATCCCAGCGTTGCTATTTGACCACATTTTCCAAACCGTGCAATTCTTCCCAAACCAACCCTCCATTACCATTCCATCTCAACTCCAACCGTACAAACCCTCTCACCCAGGGTTGTCAAACCCAAATACAGAGTGGGCCAAAATTCTAAACTGAACAAAGCCGAGGGCCAAAGTTGAACAACTTAACCTTTTTAATAGGGACCCAAACAAGTTTTGCATTGAATATTGAACAAGCAAGGCTTATATAACTTTATAGTCACATATCAATCAATCAATGTTTACTTATATAGCCCTAAATCACTAGTGTCTCAAAGGGCTGCACAAACCACCACGACATCCTCGGTAGGCCCACATAAGGGCAAGGAAAACTCACACCCAGTGGGACGTCGGTGACAATGATGACTATGAGAACCTTGGAGAGGAGGAAAGCAATGGATGTCGAGCGGGTCTAACATGATACTGTGAAAGTTCAATCCATAATGGATCCAACACAGTCGCGAGAGTCCAGTCCAAAGCGGATCCAACACAGCAGGGAGAGTCCCGTTCATAGCGGAGCCAGCAGGAAACCATCCCAAGCGGAGGCGGATCAGCAGCGCAGAGATGTCCCCAGCCGAAACACAGGCAAGCAGTACATGGCCACCGGATCGGACCGGACCCCCTCCACAAGGGAGAGTGGGACATAGAAGGAAAAGAAAAGAAACGGCAGATCAACTGGTCTAAAAAGGGAGTCTATTTAAAGGCTAGAGTATACAAATGAGTTTTAAGGTGAGACTTAAATGCTTCTACATACAAAATCGAGTTTTCTCTGTAGCGGGGGTGTATATTGTAGCGTCCCAGAAGAGTTAGTGCGGCAAGGGGTTCTGGGTATTTGTTCTGTTGTGTTTATGTTGTGTTACAGTGCGGATGTTCTCCCGAAATGTTTGTCATTCTTGTGTGGTGTAACAGTGTTAATGTTGTTTATACGGCCACCTTCAGTGTGACTTGTATGGCTGTTGACCAAGTATGCGTCGCATTCACTTGTGTGTGTGTAGAAGCCGCATATATTACGTGACTGGGCCAGCACGCTGTTTGTATGGAGGAAAAGTGGACGTGACGACAGGTTGTGGAGGACGCTAAAATCAGTACCTTTAAGGCACGCCCCCAATATTGTTATTCGGGAGAATGGTTGCCCCGGGAGATTTTCGTGATTCTCCTGGAAAGATTGGGAGGGTTGGCAAGTATGAGAATTAGCGTTGAATGCGGTGATACAGCAGCACCGCCACTGTATAATACCGGCGGGCCAGCTCTAATGTTAATTTATTATTGCCTCAAGGGCCAAATGAAATTTCACAGGGGCCAGAGTTTGACACCCATGCTCTATCCCAACCAAGTGCTTTCAAACCCAACCAAGCCATAAAACTCCATCCCAACCTTAAGAACTGAAGCCATCCTAATTGAAGGTGTAGCATCCATCCAAACACAACCATGACATCCCAACTGAATCTACACGATCCATTCTTCTCTTACTTTCGGTCCTTGAGGCCCTCGTGGTCCAGGTTTCCCAGGGGCTTTGATGCATTCTTGTTGGTAGCACTACAAAAGTATTGTTGGAGGAAAAACAAAATAAGATTTTATTCGAACGACAAAAACATTAAATACCTTTCAGACAGAGGTTCTTACCTCTGCATAGGCACGACAAAAACATTAAATACCTTTCAGACAGAGGTTCTTACCTCTTCATAGGCTTGGTATTTCTGCAAGGAAAAGATTTAGGTGAGTGAAAGATACACACCAGCGTGACGGTAGCATCAATAAATGTATATGTAACATTCAAGACAGAATATAGAAAAGGTTCCAGATCACCATGGCTTTTATAATACGATCAATAGATTCTGTCTTTATTTTCGGTCTGCCGTCGACGATCTCCACGGCTAAATAGTCGTTGCGGTAAACTTCTGCAGGCGAGCTGGCAATCTCCTTCATTCCAGTCTCATCGATGGACCTGGACGCCGCCACTGAGAAAACGCGAATCCCCTGCTCGCGAGCCTTCTCTGCCGTCACCTTGATCCCACCGCAAGGACTTCCTGTCACGTGGCCGTCAGTGATGACCACAGAGAAGAGTGCGGCTTTTATTCCCCAATAGTCCTGAGTCATGTGATAGGTCATATTTTGAAGGGCACAGTCGATGTGGGTGCCTTTGCCCAGGTATCGAATGCCACTGAGGCTCCTGACGAAGCTCTCTCTTGTGGCAAACTGGCTGAAGACCACCTGCGTCTGGGAGAAGTGCAGGCCTCCGATGGACCAACTGATGTGGACCTGACCCTGGTACTCTTCATCCCGCAGCCTCTGGACAAAATTCCGCATGAACTCTTTGATGTTTTCCACCAGTATACCAGGCGGGGACTCCTGCAGGGCAATGGTCTCGGAGGTGTCGATGGTGAAGAACAGCTTGATGGGACAGTTGATTATCCTACCTGGGGTGAATAAATGTGGACTTTATTATATTCAATACATCCTTTCTACACCAGCCTTCAGTCTATACAACAATCACAACTCACTGTCACAACCTTCTGGTTTTAGAATTTTATCTGCAGTGTCTCCTGGCAATGGAAATGGCCGGGGCCCACGAGGAGTCAGTTCTTGAGGCACAGCCGCATAGACCATGTACAGTAAGATGAACCCTGGTAGATGAATTATTGCCATTTTCCTGGAATATCACCACCCCCTTCCTTGTTAAGTAAGACAGAGAAGAAGTCAGTTCAGTTGTGGAAGGCATCACTTTACACACAAGAACCAGATGTCAAACAGGTCGGTCTTTGCAAAAGATGTTGCCAAAGCAACCAGGGATGTTTATCATTGTTTGAAACATCCCTGAACAAGTAGATCAACTTGAAATGATGGCTAAAGCTTATCACTGTTCTGTTTCCTGTTAAATTCTCTAAATCATTACAGTGGACAAGCGTAGAAACAACAAAATGACAAGTTATTCTTTTAAGGGAAGAATGTCTGCAACGTGTGCTTTTTTTTTATCTAAAGTCAGAACATTTTGAGGGAGTAAATATTCCATATTTGGGTCTTATTGAGCCATGTTCCAAACCTCCACACTGATCGGACAAACAACTTAGGAAAAACATTAAAGGGGAATCTGAAACCGGCACTACTTTAAAATGGTGTTTTGATTAGAAAAGAGTGATGTGTGCTGGGAAATAGAATCTTCAAACACTGACTTTACAGCCAGCTCCATAAATTCCAACTAGAAAACATTGCTGAACCTTTATTAAAAATGCTTTTGCAACAAACAATATTCAAAACTGTCTTGTAAACGTATTTTACAAATTACACACAAAACCATTATTTACTCACATAGTACAACACTGAAAATTACTTTCACTGTTACTACATCCATCCATCCATTTTTCTACCGCTTGTCCCTTCTGGAGTCGCGGGGGGGGGGGGGCTGGAGCCTATCTCAGCTGCATCCGGGCGGAAGTCGGAGTACACCCTGGACAAGTCGCCACCTCATCGCAGGCCCAACACAGAGACAGACAACATTCACACTCCTATTCCTATCTTGCTGATTGTATTGTACCATATGTCCCGGCAAGAAATCTGCGTTCAAAAGACTTATTAGTGATTCCCAAAGCCCCAAAAAAGTCTGCGGGCTATAGAGCGTTTTCATTTCGGGCTCCAGTACTCTGGAATGCCCTCCCGGTAACAGTTCGAGATGCCACCTCAGTAGAAGCATTTAAGTCTCACCTTAAAACTCATCTGTATACACTAGCCTTTAAATAGACTCCCTTTTTAGACCAGTTGATCTGCCGTTTCTTTTCTTTTTCTCCTATGTCCCCCCCCTCCCTTGTGGAGGGGGTCCGGTCCGATGACCATGGATGAAGTACTGGCTGTCCAGAGTCGAGACCCAGGATGGACCGCTCGCCTGTGTATCGGTTGGGGACATCTCTATGCCGCTGATCCGCCTCCGCTTGAGATGGTTTCCTGTGGACGGGACTCTCGTTGCTGTCTTGGATCCGCTTGAACTGAACTCTCGCGGCTGTGTTGGAGCCACTATGGATTTAGATTTTAATCAACATTAATGATAGTATAAACTACAATGTTGATTCAAGAGTGATGTATTTTTTCAAGACATTGGTCTTAAAGTGTTTTTTTAAATACTACACGGTCTAGCTCCATCCTATCTTGCCGATTGTATTGTACCATATGTCCCGGCAAGAAATCTGCGTTCAAAAGACTCCGGCTTATTAGTGATTCCCAAAGCCCAAAAAAAGTCTGCGGGCTATAGAGCGTTTTCCGTTCGGGCTCCAGTACTCTGGAATGCCCTCCTGGTAAAAGTTCGAGATGCTACCTCAGTAGAAGCATTTAAGTCTCACCTTAAAACTCGTTTGTATACTCTAGCCTTTAAATAGACTGCCTTTTTAGACCAGTTGATCTGCCGTTTCTTTTCTTTTTCTTCTATGTCCCACTCTCCCTTGTGGAGGGGGTCCGGTCCGATCCGATCCGGTGGCCATGGACTGCTTGCCTGTGTATCGGCTGGGGACATCTCTGCGCTGCTGATCCGCCTCCGCTTGGGATGGTTTCCTGCTGGCTCCGCTGTGAACGGGACTCTCGCTGCTGTGTTGGATCCGCTTTGGATTGGATTGGACTGGACTCTCGCGACTGTGTTGGATCCATTATGGATTGAACTTTCACAGTATCATGTTAGACCCGCTCGACATCCATTGCTTTCCTCCTCTCCAAGGTTCTCATAGTCATCATTGTCACCGACGTCCCACTGGGTGTGAGTTTTCCTTGCCCTTATGTGGGCCTACTGAGGATGTCGTGGTGGTTTGTGCAGCCCTTTGAGACACTAGTGATTTAGGGCTATATAAGTAAACATTGATAGATTGATTGATTGATATTCCACACAAGGGCCAATTTAGTATAGCCAATCATCTTTGGAGGTGGGAGGAAGCCGGAGTACCCGGAGGGAACCCACGCAGTCACGGGGAGAACATGCACTCTTGAGATACTTCAAAGATCACACTGTTTACTTTAGAGCAGGGGTCTCAAACTCAATTCACCTGGGGGCCACTGGATGCAGAGTCTGGGTGAGGCTGGGCCGCAAGAAAATATTTCTTTAAAAAAAAATGTTGCCTACTCCTCAGCATGTCTAGTTGTATAATGACGTTTCAAATTGTATTCCTTGTGCACCGCAACTTAGTTCAAAAAAGAAATATTGCACCTTCCGCTTTTCCTGGAAAGCGGAAGGTGCAGCTAACCTTTTCTTCACTGCAGGCTTTGAAAAAGACATGTCAAGGGTTGTGGAATATATTTATAATTAGCCGACGCACGGAGAATACCGCATTTCTCGGAGTATAAGTCGCTCCGGAGTATAAGTCGCACCTGCCGAAAATGCATAATAAAGAAAGAAAAAAACATAAGTCGCACCGGAGTATGAGTCGCATTTTTGGGGGGAAATTTATTTGATAAAACCCAACACCAAGAATAGACATTTGATAGGCACGTTATATCAATCAATCAATGTTTATTTATATAGCCCTAAATCACAAATGTCTCAAAGGACTGTACAAACCACTATGACATCCTTGGAAGAACCCACATAAGGGCAAGGAAAACTCACACCCAGTGGGATTGATGACTATGAGAACCTTGGAGAGGACCTCATATGTGGGTAACCCCCCCCCCCCCCCCCCCCCCCTGTGAACACAGCCGCGAGAGTTCAGTTCAAAGCGGATCCAAGACAGCAGCGAGAGTCCCGTCCACAGGAAACCATCCCAAGCGGAGTCGCATCAGCAGCATAGAGATGTCCCCAACCGATACACAGGCGAGCGGTCCATCCTGGGTCTCGACTCTGGACAGCCAGTACTTCATCCATGGTCATCGGACCGGACCCCCTCCTCAAGGGAGGAGGGGACAGAGGAGAAAAAGAAGCGGCAGATCAACTGGTCTAAAGAGGAGGTCTATTTAAAGGCTAGAGTATACAAATGAGTTTTAAGGTGAGACTTAAATGCTTCTATATGAGGCATAAATAACCAACTGAGAAGGTGCCTGGTATGTTAACCTAACATATGGCGACTTGTCCAGGGTGTACCCCGCCTTCCGCCCGATTGTAGCTGAGATAGGCGCCAGCGCCCCCCGCGACTCCAAAAGGGAATAAGCGGTAGAAAATGGATGGATGGATTATGGTAAGAGTCATTCAAATAACTATAACATATAGAACATGCTATATGTTTACCAAACAATCTGTCACTCCTAATCCATAAATCCCATGAAATCTTATACGTCTAGTCTCTTACGTGAATGAGCTAAATAATATTATTTGATATTTTACCGTAATGTGTTAATAATTTCACACATAAGTCGCTCCTGAGTATAAATCGCACTCCTGGCCAAACTATGAAAAAAACTGCGACTTGTAGTCCGAAAAATGCGGTAAAGATTATTTCCGCATTGTGTGTTCCGCTTTTCCTCTCTACAGCAACAGGGAGGTCGGCGGATAATAACCGGGAAAGTACCGGGATATCCATCCATCCATTTTCTACCGCTTATTCCCTTTTGGGGTCACGGGGGGCGCTGGCGCCTATCTCAGCTACAATCGGGCGGAAGGCGGCGTTCACCCTGGACAAGTCGCCACCTCATCACAGGGCCAACACAGATAAACATTCACACACTAGGGACCATTTAGTGTTGCCAATCAACCTATCCCCAGGTGCATGTCTTTGGAAGTGGGAGGGGCCTATCCCCAGGTGCATGTCTTTGGAAGTGGGAGGGGCCTATCCCCAGGTGCATGTCTTTGGAGGTGGGAGGGGCCTATCCCCAGGTGCATGTTTTTGGAGGTGGGAGGGGCCTATCCCCAGGTGCATGTTTTTGGAGGTGGGAGGGGCCTATCCCCAGGTGCATGTTTTTGGAGGTGGGAGGAGCCTATCCCCAGGTGCATGTTTTTGGAGGTGGGAGGAGCCTATCCCCAGGTGCATGTTTTTGGAGGTGGGAGGGGCCTATCCCCAGGTGCATGTTTTTGGAGGTGGGAGGAGCCTATCCCCAGGTGCATGTTTTTGAAGGTGGGAGGAGCCTATCCCCAGGTGCATGTTTTTGGAGGTGGGAGGAGCCTATCCCCAGGTGCATGTTTTTGAAGGTGGGAGGAGCCTATCCCCAGGTGCATGTTTTTGGAGGTGGGAGGAGCCTATCCCCAGGTGCATGTCTTTGGAGGTGGGAGGGGCCTATCCCCAGGTGCATGTCTTTGGAGGTGGGAGGGGCCTATCCCCAGGTGCATGTTTTTGGAGGTGGGAGGAGCCTATTCCCAGGTGCATGTCTTTGGAGGTGGGAGGGGCCTATCCCCAGGTGCATGTCTTTGGAGGTGGGAGGAAGCCGGAGTACCCGGAGGGAACCCACGCAGTCACGGGGAGAACATGCAAACTCCACACAGAAAGATCCCGAGCTTGGATTTGAACCCAGGACTGCAGGAACTTCGTATTGTGAGGCAGACGCACTAACCCCTCTGCCCCCGTGAAGCCCAGTATCGGGATAGCGAGCGCAAAAAAGTGTTATCCGGCGTCATATAGGAATATATGTAGTGTTCATCGTGTGAGGCAATGCAAATTCCATCCATTTTCTACCGCTTATTCCCTTTCGGGGTCACGGGGGGCGCTGGCGCCTATCTCAGCTACAATCGGGCGGAAGGCAGAGTACACCCTGGACAAGTCGCCACCTCATCGCAGGGCGCAATGCAAATTAACAATAAAAAACAAGTAAGGTTTTGAATTGGTCCAGGTTATCGGGGACTGTTATTACTGACGGACAGGTGTGGCGGTGTGACTGCAGCCAGGCATGTAAGAAAACCCTGGTCTCCATGGCAATGTTTCTGTCGCTTTCACTCATTTGCCGCTTTTCCACTAATGCAGGGGTAGGCAACCCAGAATTTTGAAAGAGCCATTTTGGACCCAAATAACACAACGCTGTCAAGCGCCATTCTTATAAAACTCGCGGGCCGCACTTACATTAAACTTTCTTATTAAGGTGGGGGACGCAAAATAACGTCTGGCGGGCCGCAAGTCTGAGGTCCCTGCTTTAGAGAGGCATTCATGTAACGCTGGTCTGAGGGATTCTTTCGATACTCAAACATAATCTACTCACTTTAAATCTACAAAATCTAATTAAAAAAGATGCATCCTCCTGATAACCAATTTTTATTTGGTCAGAATTACAGATTTGGGGATAAGAAATAGCTCTGTTTCGCAAAACACACATGTCCACTGCAGAGGAACCAGGTTCTTGGGAGGAAATCGTAGGTAGTATTAGTATAAATGTTGTTAAAGGTCTACTGAAAGCCACTACTAGCGACCACGCAGTCTGATAGTTTATATATCAATGATGAAATATTAACATTGCAACACATGCCAATACGGCCGCTTTAGTTTACTAAATTGCAATTTTAAATTTCCCGCGAAGTATCCTGTTGAAAACGTTGCGGAATGATGATGTGTGCGCGTGACGTCACCGGTTGTAGCGGACATGTTCTTCCAGCCAGATCCAAGCTATAAGTAGTCTGCTTTAATCGCATAATTACACAGTATCCTGGACATCTGTGTTGCTGAATCTTTTGCAATTTGTTCAATTAATAATGGAGACGTCAAAGAAGAAAGATGTAGGCGGGAATTGGTGTATTGCGGCCGCCTTTAGCAACACAAACACAGCCGGTGTTTCCTTGTTTACATTCCCGAAGGTGAAGCTTAACTCCCGGTCAAGCGAACATGGTTACCTACCACATGTCAACCGGCAGGTTTCGGGGAGAAAATTGTGCTAATAAGTCGGCTCTTACCGTAGACATGAGCGGAACGTGCGTCCCCCTGCAGCTGCGGACTATCTCCTCCCACCGGAGACACTGGCGGTCGCCACACCCTTCCGACTTTCAGGCACCGTATAATCTCACTAAAACACTAATAACACAATAAAGGGATTTTCCAGAATTATCCTAGTAAATGCGTCTAATAACATCTGAATCGCTCCCACTGCTATCGCCTTTTTTGTTATTTAAATTTTTAATTTTTTTTTCTAGTCCTTCACTCTCACTATCCTCATCCACGAATCTTTCATCCTCGCTCAAATTAATGGGGAAATCGTCGCTTTCTCGGTCCGAATCGCTCTCGCTGCTGGTGGCCATGATTGTAAACAATGTTCAGATGTGAGGAGCGCCACAACCCGTGATGTCACACGCACATCGTCTGCTACTTCCGGTACAGGCAAGGCTTTTTTATTAGCCACCAAAAGCTGCAAACTTTATCGTCTATGTTCTCTACTAAATCCTCTCAGCTAAAATATGGCAATATCGCGAAATGATCAAGTATGACACATAGAATGGACCTGCTATCCCCGTTTAAATAAGAACATCTCATTTCAGTAGGCCTTTAAATCTATCCATTTTCTACCGCTTATTCCCTTTGGGGTCACGGGGGGCGCTGGCGCCTATCTCAGCTACAATCAGGCGGAAGGCGGGGTACACCCAGGACAAGTCGCAAGCTCATCACAGGGCCAACACAGATAGACAGACAACATTCACACGCACATTCACACACTAGGGACCATTTAGTGTTGCCAATCAACCTATCCCCAGGTGCATGTCTTTGGAAGTGGGAGGAAGCCGGAGGGAACCCACGCAGTCACGGGGAGAACATGCAAACTCCACACAGAAAGAACCAGAGCCCGGGATTGAACCCAGGACTACTCAGGGCCTTCATATTGTGAGGCAGACCCCTGTACCACTGTTAATTCTGCAATAATAAACATAGTTCTTTTTATGACCGCTTTTTATCAAAACTAGTCATCATTAACTTAGTTTTAAAATTCCGGTGGTGTGTTTGACTTAGTAATAAATGTAACACAAAGTTAACAATGGTAGGTAGTTTTTAAAATACCCCCCCATGATGTGTCAATATGATAAAAATATACTGTTATAGCTCAAATAAAAAGTTACTTACTCACCCAAAGTGTCTTTCACACGCCACTCACTCGGGGAAATTCCAGCAGCTTCCTCAAAGTGTAAACAAGATCTTCATCTTATTTGGTGAGCTCCGTTTCGGGGCCAGTTGCCGGTCGAGGGGCCACCCAATGTATTGTATGGATGCATGCGTGGCCGCGCCTTGGGGAGACCAGAGGGATGGATCGCTCAGCCTCCATAACAGAAATGCAATAGTGAGGGATCGGGGGAGGAGGTGGGGGGGAGGGGGGGGGGGTGTCCAGAATAAATAGTTAGTCTGCAATGGTGTTCTGTGGACCCAAGAAGTGTTTGACGGACAAACACAGCAGCTGCAGTCTGTCTTCTCCCTACATGGAGAGCCTTACTGTGTGTTTATACTGCACCGACATTAAGGCTGGACACAACACATTCATCTGTGCTGAGAATGAACAATGCACTTCATTGCCTCACATGCACACTCAGGGCAGAATGCAGGGGATTTAGGTTTGTAAAAACCCCATTTCCATATGAGTTGGGAAATTGTGTTAGATGTAAATATAAACAGAATACAATGATTTGCAAATCTTTTTCAACCCATATTCAGTTGAATATGCTACAAAGACAATAAATTTCATGTTGAAACTCATAAACTTTATTTATTTTTTCGCAAACAAAAATTAACTTAGAATTTCATGGCTGCAACACGTGCCAAAGTAGTTGGGAAAGGGCATGTTCACCACTGTGTTACATCACCTTTTCTTTTAACAACACTCAATAAACGTTTGGGAACTGAGGAAACTAATTGTTGAAGCTTTGAAAGTGGAATTCTTTCCCATTCTTGTTTTATGTAGAGCAGGGGTCGGGAACTTTTTTGGCTGAGTGAGCCATACAAGCCAAATATTTTTAAAAGTATTTCCGTGAGACCCATATAATTTTTTTTAACACTGAATATAACCAAATGTGTGCATTTTAAAGTACGACCAACATGTTTAGAGTATTAATAAGTCTCTTATTCTTTTTAATAACATTGTTATTCGGAAGCCAACCAAAAATAAATATAATACTCCTAACCATTAATGCGACTTCTTGAACAGGTGGGGCAGAAAACGGATGGATGGATTAAATGCATGAGAATGTTTTATATTTGGAACATTATTTTTAACACTGTGATTACCAGCAGGATTATTCATTACTTATCGTGTTAAGCAATGTCAGCTAAGATTTATCTGAGAGCCAGATGCAGTCATCAAAAGAGCCACATCTGGCTCTAGAGCCATAGATTCCCTACCCCTGATGTAGAGCTTTAGTCGTTCAACAGTCCGGGGTCTTCGTTGTCGTATTTTACGCTTCATAATGCGCCACACATTTTCGATGGGAGACAGGTCTGGACTGCAGGCGGGCCAGGAAAGTACCCGTACTCTTTTACTACAAAGCCACGCTGTTGTAACACGTGGCTTGGCATTTGTTTGCTGAAATAAACAGGGGCGTCCATGATAACATTGCTCGGATGACAACATATGTTGTTCCAAAACCTGTATGTACCTTTCAGCATTAATGGTGCCTTCACAGATGTGTAAGTTACCCATGCCTTGGGCACTAATGCACCCCCATACCATCACAGATGCTGGCTTTTCAACTTTGCATCTATAACAATCCGGATGGTTATTTTCCTCTTTGTTCTGTAGGACACCACGTCCACAGTTTCCAAATATAATTTGAAATGTGGACTCCTCAGACCACAGAACACTTTAGCACTTTGCATCAGTCCATCTTAGATGAGCTCGGGCACAGCAAAGCCAGCGGCGTTTCTGGATGTTGTTGATAAATGGCTTTCGCTTTGCATAGCAGAGTTTTAACTTGCACTTACAGATGTAGCAACCAACTGTAGTTACTGACAATGTTTTTTTGAAGTGTTCCTGAGCCCATGTGGTGATATCCTTTACACACTGTCTGTTTTTGATGCAGTGCCGCCTGAGGCATCAAAGGTCCGTAATATCATCGCTTACGTGCAGTGATTTCTCCAGATTCTCTGAACCTTTTGATGATTTTACGGACCGTAGATGGTAAAATCCCTAAATTCCTTGCAATAGCTCGTTGAGAAATGTTGTTATAGAACTGTTCGACAAATTGGTAAGGCTAGCCCCATTCTTGTTTGTGAATTACTTAGCATTTCATGGAAGCTGCTTTTACACCCAATCATGGCACCCACCTGTTCCCAATTAGCCTGCACACCTGTGGGATGTTCCAAATAAGTGTTGGATGAGCATTCCTCAACTTTATCAGTATTTATTGCCACCTTTCCCAACTTCTTTTTCACGTGTGCTTGCATCAAATTTTAAAGTTAATGATTTGCAAAAAAAACAAACGTTTATCAGCTTTAACTTCAAATATGTTGTCTTTGTAGCATATTCAACTGAATATGGGTTGAAAATGATTTGCAAATCATTGTATTCTGTTTATATTTACATCTAACACAATTTCCCAACTCATATGGAAACGGGGTTTGTAGTTGGAAGCAGTTTTTCCCCTTTGGAAATATCGGAATTAGAAATAATCAGGCAATGTTTACAAATGTAACATAACTGTTATACAGAGTGAACCATTCTTAGCAGTAATGATTAATACAAATGTGAGTCACCGCACAAAAAGACTTCATCTCACTTGTTCAATAATGGTTGCACAATAACTTTTATTGTTTAACCAATTACCTCACCTCATTTGCCGCTCTGATGCCTTATCGCTCTTTAGTATAGTTATAGTCATTTTTATTTTTCCTCTTTCCCTTGCATTCCCTGGTTGTACTTTGTGCTTGCTTTTGGGAAAAGATGTTCCAACAACTAAATAAACCAACAAAAGCTCCGAATATAGTCCAAAACCAGTGAAGTTGGCACGTTGTGTAAATCATACATAAAAACACAAGGATTTGCTAATTCCTTTCAACCTACAAACCCCGTTTCCATATGAGTTGGGAAATTGTTAGATGTAAATATAAACAGAATACAATGATTTGCACATCATTTTCAACCCATATTCAGTTAAATATGCTACAAAGACAACATATTTGATTTTTGCAAATAATCATTAACTTTAGAATTTGATGCCAGAAACACGTGACAAAGAAGTTGGGAAAGGTGGCAATAAATACTGATAAAGTTGAGGAATGCTCATCAAACACTTATTTGGAACACCCCACAGGTGTGCAGGCTAATTGGGAACAGGTGGGTGCCATGATTGGGTATAAAAACAGCTTCCCAAAAAAATGCTCAGTCTTTCACAAGAAAGGATGGGGCGAGGTACACCCCTTTGTCCACAACTGCGTGAGCAAATAGTCAAACAGTTTAAGAACAACGTTTCTCAAAGTGCAATTGCAAGAAATTTAGGGATTTCAACATCTACGCTCCATAATATCATCAAAAGGTTCAGAGAATCTGGAGAAATCACTCCACGTAAGCGGCATGGCCGGAAACCAACATTGAATGACCGTGACCTTCCATCCCCTAGACGACACTGTATCAAAAACCGACATCAATCTCTAAAGGATATCACCACATGGGCTCAGGAACACTTCAGAAAACCACTGTCACTAAATACAGTTCGTCGCTACATCTGTAAATGCAAGTTAAAGCTCTACTATGCAAAGCGAAAGCCATTTATCAACATCCAGAAACGCCGCCCGCTTCTGTGGGCCTCAAATCATCTAAGATGGACTGATGCAAAGTGGAAAAGTGTTCTGTGGTCTGGCGAGTCCACATTTCAAATTGTTTTTGGAAATATTCGACCAAACAGGAAGCGAACCATCCAGACTGTTATCGACGCAAAGTTGAAAAGCCAGCATGTGTGATGGTATGGGGGTGCATTAGTGCCCAAGGCATGGGTAACTTACACATCTGTGAAGGCACCATTAATGCTGAAAGGTACATACAGGTTTTGGAACAACATATGCTGCCATCTAAGCGCCGTGTTTTTCATGGACGCCCCTGCTTATTTCAGCAAGACAATGCCAAGCCACATTCAGCACGTGTTATAACAGCATGGCTTCGTAAAAAAAAGAGTACAGGTACTTTTCTGGCCCGCCTGCAGTCCAGACTTATCTCCTCACGAAAATTTGGGGCGCATTATGCAACGTAAAATACGACAACGGAGACCCCGGACTGTTGAACGACTGAAGCTCTACATAAAACAAGAATGGGAAAGAATTCCACTTTCAAAGCTTCAACAATTAGTTTCCTCGGTTCCCAAACGTTCATTGAGTGTTGTTAAAAGAAAAAGTGATGTAACACAGTGGTGAACATGCCCTTTCCCAACTACTTTGGCACGTGTTGCAGCCATGAAATTCTAAGTTAATTATTTGCAAAATCAAATATCTTGTCTTTGTAGAGCATTCAACTGAATATGGGTTGAAAAGTATTTGCAAATCATTTTATTCCGTTTATATTTACATCCAACACAATTTCCCAACTCATATGGAAACGGGGTTTGTAATAAATCAGTCTATCAATCAATGTTTATTTATATAGCCCTAAATCACAAATGTCTCAAAGGACTGCACAAACCACTACGACTATGATATCCTCGGAAGAACCCACTTAAGGGCAAGGAAAACTCACACCCAGTGGGACGCCAGTGACAATGATGACTATGAGAACCTTGGAGAGGACCTCAAATGTGGGCAACCCCCCCCCCCCTCTAGGGGACCGAAAGCAATGGATGTCGAGCAGGTCTAACATGATACTGTGAAAGTTCAATCCATAGTGGCTCCAACACAGCCGCGAGAGTTCAGTTCAAAGCGGATCTAACACAGCAGCGAGAGTCCCGTCCACAGGAAACCATCCCAAGCGGAGGCGGATCAGCAGCGTAGAGATGTCCCCAACTGATACACAGACTCTGGACAGCCAGTACTTCATCCATGGTCATCGGACCGGACCCCCTCCACACGGGAGGGGGGGACATAGGAGAACAGGAAACCATCCCAAGCGGAGGCGGATCAGCAGCGTAGAGATGTCCCCAACTGATACACAGACTCTGGACAGCCAGTACTTCATCCATGGTCATCGGACCGGACCCCCTCCACACGGGAGGGGGGGACATAGGAGAAAAAGAAAAGAAGCGGCAGATCAACTGGTCCAAAAAGGTCTATTTAAAGGCTAGAGTATACAAATGAGTTGTAAGGTGAGACTTAAATGCATCATTACAAACACAAAAAGATGGGAAATGCATTAATGATTACAATGGCTCTGACATTAAATCGCTCACAATGCACCGTGCAATAACGACCTTCATTTTAGTTTTACACCTGTTTTAAAAACCTCCACTTTGGCGTCATTACCGTCCAATTTATAGACTCACAAGTTTGCAACTGTCATGCATCACATGGAAATGCCCTTGAGGCACAATGAATGTCCCGTGGTCATAAATTGCAGCAGCCTCTGTGTTAACGAAAAGAAAAAGGGTGTAAAGAAAGATTGAAAGTGCTGTCAGAGAGCTGCCTTCTCCCACACTTTTTAAATCTCCCTGAAATGTCATCGACAGCGGTGCCGACATGTAAGCAGTGACCCCTCAGTGACCCCTGCAATGCGCACCCTGCACACCAACCACCAGAGGGGACGAGCTCCTAAAGAAAAAAAAAAGGTGATGTAGCATGATTTGCCATAATAGGACATTCTCGACACCTCTCGTAAGACATTTTTACTGTTTGTTAGATCCCTTGTCGTCACTTATCTCTCGATTTATGCTTGTTTGGTTTGGACGGACTCCACTATCAATCTCCAAAACAAAGATATGCAGCTCCTCCACGAGCACGGTGAGTTATGTTAGTTATGCTAATATCCAGCTTTTATCCCAAAGCGTCGAAGAATTCAAAATGCCACAAGCCGAATGCAGTTTATCCACTTTGAAGTGCTCGGGGAGCCCGTTTTGGTCCGTTTTCTGTGGCTTAGAGCGTGCAAGGGGTAAGAAGAGCTCGGTAATTAAATAACTACATTTACAAGCTTCGGGCTTCGCATCGCTGATTGCATTAGCAGAATTACTGGGAATAGGAAAGGCTTTCAAATGAAATACAGTACCAGTAAGTCACTCTGCAGAGAGTGAGTAGATCATGGGTGTCAAACTCTGGCCCGCGGGCTAAAGTTGGCCCAGCGTGTATTTTAATTTGGCCCTTGAGGCAATATCAAATTAACATTAGAGCTGGCCCGCCGGTGTTATAACACAGCATTCACCGCTAATACTCATACTTACCAACCCTCACGATTTTCCCGGGAGACTCCCGGATTTCAGTGCCCTTGCCGGCAACAATTCTCCCGAATTTCTCTCGATTTCCACCTAAGCAACATGATTGGGGACGTGCCTTAAAGGCACTGCATTCAACGTCCTCTGCAAACCGTCGTCCCGTCCGCTTTTTCTCCATACAAACATTACTATATACCAGGGGTGCCCACACTTTTTCTGCAGGCGAGCTACTTTTCAATTGACCAACTCGAGGGGATCTACCTCATTTATATATATCATTTATATTTATTTATTTATGAAAAAGCCTTTTTAGTAAACAAGTTAAATGTGTTTAATGATAATACAAGCATGTGTAACACATATAGATGTCTTTCTTTCACAAAGACAAGAATATAAGTTGGTGTATTACCTGATTCTGATGACTTGCATTGATTGGAATCAGACAGTAATGATGATAACGCCCACATTTTCAAATGGAGGAGAAAAAAAGTTGTCCTTTCTGTACAATACCACATGAAAGTGGTTGGTTTTTGGCATCTAATTCATCCAGCTTCCATACACTTTACAGGAAAAACATTGGCGGCAAATTCCGTAGCTTGCTTGATTGACATTCACGGCACCCGAGGGTCTTGTGAGATGACGCTGGCTGCTGCCAGTTCATTATTATGAAAAAATGACAGAGAGGAAGGCGAGAAACACTTTTTATTTCAACAGACTTTCGCGCCGTCCCTTCCGTCAAAACTCTAAAGGCCGACTGCACATTTCCTATCTTCACAATAAAAGCCCTGCTTCATGCTGCCTGCGCTAACAAAATAAGAGTCTCGGACTTGTGCACGCCAGCTTTCTGAGGGATCGCTTGTGCACGCCAGTTTTCCGAGACTCTGTATTTAGTTAGCGCAGGCAGCATGAAGCAGGGCTTTTATTGTGAAGATAGGAAATGTGCAGTCGGCCTTTAGAGTTTTGACGGAAGGTACGGCGCGAGAGTCTGTTGAAATAAAAAGTGTTTCTCGCCTTCCTCTCGGTCATATCTTCATAATAATGATCTTGCAGCAGCCAGCGTCATCTCACAAGACCCTCCGGTACCGTGAATGTCATTTAAGTGACGTCTTGGTGAAGATTGATGATCACTCATTTTTAGGTCTATTTTTTTTAAAAGCCTGGCTGGAGATCGACTGACACACCCTCCGCGGTCGACTGGTAGCTCACGATCGACGTAATGGGGACCCCTGCTATATGCGGACTTTACACACAAACAAGTGAATGCAACGCATACTTGGTCAACCGCTATACAGGTATAAACAACTTTAACACTGTTACAAATATGCGCCACACTGAGAACCCACCCCAAACAAGAATGACAACCACATTTAGGGAGAATATCCACACCGTAACTCAACATAAACAGAACAAATACCCAGAATCCCTTGCAGCACTAACTCTTCCGGGATGCTACAATATTTGAAAATCGATTTTGCATGTCACTAAAGTTATATAAGCCTTGCTTGTTCAATATTCAATGCAAAACTTGTTTGGGTCCCTATTAAAAGGTTAATTTGTTCAACCTTGGCCCGCGGCTTTGTTCAGTCTAAAATTTTGGCCCACTCTGTATTTGAGTTTGACACCCCTGGAGTAGATGAAGTGTTGCATCCCATTATACGGCAGTGAACTTCTTTTCACGTTTGTATTATCCTAAAGACTGAACTGCCTTCAGCAGGGCTCCCTGGTCACGTCCTGAAACACAACACTTAAGTCATGTGCCAACAATAGGCTGACCATATTCTGATATATCCCAAAAAGGGGACACATATATGCATGCTGCCCGCCTTGGTACACATATGTGTGTCCTCTTTTTGGAAAACATGAGGCCGCAAATCAGATGACACAACTACCAAGTCGATCGACTTGGTAGTTGTGTCATCTGATTTGCGGCCTCATGTTTTGGACACTCGGGTGAAGAGAGGGGCGGAGCTTTCTACCGATCACCACCTGGTGGTGAGTTGGCTGCGATGGTGGGGGAGGATGCCGGACAGACCCGGCAGGCCCAAACGCATTGTGAGGGTCTGCTGGGAACGTCTGGCAGTGTCTCCTGTCAGAGAAAGTTTCAATTCCCACCTCCGGAAGAACTTTGAACATGTCACGAGGGAGGTGCTGGACATTGAGTCCGAGTGGGCCATGTTTCGAACCTCTATTGTCGAGGCGGATGATTGGAGCTGTGGCCGCAAGGTAGTTGGTGCTTGTCGTGGTGGTAATCCTAGAACCAGCTGGTGGACACCAGCAGTGAGGGATGCCGTCAAGCTGAAGGTGTCCTATCGGGTTCTTTTGGCTCATAGGACTCCGGAGGCAGCAGACAGGTACCGGCAGGCCAAGCGGTGTGCAGCTTCAGCGGTCGCGGAGGCAAAAACTCGGACATGGGAGGAGTTAGGGGTAGCCATGGAAAGCCGCCGCCTCAGGAAGGGGAAGCGGTGCACTGTCTACACCGTGAATGGTGCGGATGGTGTTCTGCTGACCTCAACTGCGGATGATGTGGATAGGTGGAAGGAATACTTCGAAGACCTCCTCAATCCCACCAACACGTCTTGCTACGAGGAAGCAGTGCCTGGGGGATCTGTGGTGGGCTCTCCTATCT